>NW_006431911.1:556162-565607 GCF_000325575.1 Pteropus alecto | reverse complement strand
GAGCGTAGAGACTACAAAGCGAAATATTTACTCTGTGGACTTTTACAGAACGTTTGCCGACCCAAAGCATGTGTTGCCACTTGAACTAATTTTTAGATTTCTTTTTTCCATTTAGATGTCAGATGATACAGCGGATCGATCACGTGGTGGATTTTAGTAGGGATATATTTAACTTAACACAGAATTAATTATTTAGTCAGTATAAAGGTGTCGGGAGAAACCAGGATACCTCCTCATTTTGGTACTTGTCTCATTGAACCTGAGAAATAAACTGTCTAAAAAAAGGATTTTCATCATAAGTAGACATTAACATCCTTAATTTTTTACAATATATGAAAAGAATTAATACGAAAAAAAAAAGGTCAAGGTAAGATCTGATGAATCTGTGAAATGAACTCTTCAGAAAAAGCGATTAAGGTGAATGACATCCGGTTAATGTACAATGAATGATATTTGGTTAAAAGGAGGTTTTGTAACGATTTCCAATGACTTGTCAAGACGGTCGCAGTAGTAAATTTCCTAGAGCAACAGGATATCAGGTGGCATTAGAGATCCGCAGACAGTGACGGCGGGAGTGTCCGCTCAGACCTGGGCTCATGGGCTCAGGACACTCTCCCCTATGAACTGTTGTGCAAAATTGTGGTGAACCGGTCTTAAATAAGGATAGGAAATGGTCAAAGAATGCAAACTCGTTCGAGGATTTACTTATGGGAGTTTATAGAACCCATAATCGGGGTTAAAAGATCTCAGCTGACTTTTTCTCCCTTCTCCCTTTTAATAAACACAGCCTCTTCCCCGAGTCGAGAAGAGGAATGTGTCAGCTCTCAAAATAACAAAATGGTTGAGGTGACTTTAATTAAAGGCTTTGAGGATGGTAATCACGTCTGTCAGACTTTCAAGAAGGTGTGAGGAATCTGAGAGGTGGGCTACACCAGAGGTTTGGAACTCTGCTCCGGGTCGACGGTTTTATGGGTTCCGTGGGCCCCCTCAGGAGCCCTTGCTGTCGGAGGCCTAAGGGCTGTTTCAGTTCAGCTGGCTCCCTGTCTTCTCCCCACCAGAACGCCTGTGCTTTGTTTTCTATGTACTGCTTTATACATAAGCTTTGCTTTATAAGGAGGTTTTAGTAAAATTGTTTCAAAGCCAGCTCTTCCAATTTTGCAGATGAGGAAACTGAAGCCGCCATAATTTCAATGACTCTGCTTGGGTCATACATTGAATTACAGTAGAACTACGATTAGAATCTTGCTCTCCTGTGTTCAGCTTTTTTCCTGTGATTCTGTGATGAAGAACAGGCTACCATGCCTCAGTCCACTGAGACAAAGGGTAAACCTTTGTATGTTTAATATTTTTAATGTATCTTTTAATTACAGTTGACATGCAATATTACATTAGTTTCAGGTGTACAGCATAGCGATTAGACATTCATGTATCTTGCATACTGATCACCTCATAAGTCTAGTAACCACCTGTCACCATACATAGCTATTATATTATTGCCTCTTCCCTATGCTGTACATTAGATGCCTGTGATTAATTTAAACCTTTGTTTTTTTTTTTTAATACCCTTAGGGTATTAAGTCAAGGGTTTAATATTTGTCAGCTGTCGTGACCTCTGTCATCTCCCTTTAACAATTGTTCTCAAATTTTTGTATATATAAGAATCATCCGAGGAACTCATTAAAAATTCAGTTTCCCATTTATCCTTCTTAGAAAATTTGCGGTGGAATATCTATTTTAATGAAACATCCAAGGTGCTTCTGATAATGATGGTACATGCACTACGCCTTAAGAAATACTGTCTTAAAGCTTTATAGTTAGATCCTGAAAGCTACTAGTATAGGCGTTATTAGTAATTTTGAGTACATGCCCTCTATTGAGGCAAACTATTACAAAGTAGTTGTTAGCATATTTGGTGAAGCTGCAGTAACAAACGAGCCCCATTATTGACATTCTACAGGGACTATGCCTATCTCACAACTCTGTCCTCAGAAGCACGTGCTGTCCAAAGTGTCCACAGAAGGGGAAGAGGGATGTAAAATCATACTTGATAAACTTATTTAAGAATATCAAACTTACAGATAGATACGCACAATCACGGTCGTGCAACCTAATGAATTTTTACAACTGAGCACACTCTTGGAATCAGCACTCAAATCAAGAAATAGAACATATGAAAATTCCTTTTGTGTCCTTTCCCAGTCTTTACTTATCCCCAGCAGGTAGCTGACATGGAGGATGTTTTTGAGTTCAGGTTTTGACATACCTTATATCTCTTACCACTATCTTCCACTGACATGGACCCTAACGTATTTGCCAAAGATATTAGGAAATCTAATCTTTCTTTCTTCCAAAGAAGTGAATGGGTATGATTAACATATAATATGTTCTCTATTACAGTTAAGATTATAACCCAGAATATAATTTCATGTCTCAAATCATGATACGTTCTATGCTTTTCTATGGGTGTTGCAGATTAAATAAAAATGTACATACTTTGTAACTAAATTATTCCTTTTCCTTTTTATCTATCTTTCATTTTCTTCAGCAACTAAATTCACTGCCAGATAACTACATGTATAAACATGTACATAGCGACTTATATTAAAGATTACTTGAATACTTTTATATGGAGTTATAGAGGGCTGGTAAATTAGAGTGAGTTGAGAAGAACGTAAACTTCTAAGAACAGTTTGTTTTTCAAACATGCCCTGAGCACCAATTCAATTTTATAGGAATGAGCCATAATCCCTGCGGGCTCTGGGCTCCTGGAGAATGTCCAGGCGTGCCCTAGATGTGTCTTTCTTTAGATCACAAGATTAATTTTCCACTTTCCTTTCTTAACCATAGCTCTTTGACATTTGAGATTGGTAATCGTCTTTCAAATTTTTGTGGAAAACTTAAGCTTATTCATTAAACGCTTGATGTCAGCCGTGTTGTTCCCCATGTAAGTGGTTTGCTGCTTTTTTTGCTTAGTAGTATTCTATTGTGTTGACGTACCACATTTTGTTGATTCCTTCACCAGCTATTGGACATTTTGATTATTTCCAGGGATTACCTATCATGAATAAAGTTGCTATGTACATGTTCGTAAAAGCTTTTGTGTAGAAATATGTTTTTATTTCTTTTGGGTCAGTAATTAGAAGTGGAATTGTTAGGTCATGTAGGAGTTGTATGTTTCATGTTTTATGAAACTAGCGAACTTTTCCAGAGCGACCACCAGATGACAGTGATGTCTGAGAGTTCCAGTTTCTTGGTATCCTTGACAGTTGTCCTTACCTGTCTTTGATTATAGCCATTCGAGTGGATGTGAAATGGTTTTCATTGTGGTGTAAATTGCATTTCCCTGGCAACTATTGATGGGGAGCTTGTTTTCGTATGCTTATTTTCCACTCATGTATCTTCTTTGGTTAAGCGTATTTTCAAAATTTTTGTTCATTTTCAGTTATTTTGCAAAAAGCTTGAAAACAGTACATTATTTTGTGGTTAGGTGCAGAGTTTTTTGGCACTTGACTTTTTGGATCATTCTTGGCTGCGAGGGGCTCTCCTGTGTAGTGTAGGATATTTATCACCATCCCTGGCTTCTCTCTTGTATTCACCAGTAGCATACCTTCTGTCGTGACAACCGAACATGTTTCTAGATATTGTCAAGTGTTGCTTGGGGGACAAAATTGCCCCTAATTTGAGAACTGCTGGTTAGGAAATGGATATGGAGTCGATAAAAGTAAAGCTCAAAGATATGTGGGAAAACTGGAACTTAACTTGGGTATTTTAAATGAATAGAATTTCGAAAGGTGGAAAGAAGACTGGGTGAGATTCAGAGAAAATATTTACCTTTTCTAATAATAATTTTTGCTTCTAAAGCAGTTTTACAGTGATGTATAGGCATTCAAGACAAGAACCTGCTGATCTTTTCCCAGAATCCTCTGTTGGTAAGTGGGGACTATGCATGTCTTTTGTTAAGATATCTCGTTTGGCTCTGATTTTGGCTTTTTAAATCCCATCTTTCAGTGTGCTCTTCTGTTCAGATAGTTTTTATTTTTCTCATGTGGAATCCTTATTCTAGAATGAATATCTGTGAATAATGTTATTGCCATAAAGGACATAACTTTTTCGATGGATTTTAATATGTACTATCTTTGTTTTCCAAATTTCTACCAGTTAGGAAATGGCCGCTTCCAATTCGTACAAGCCCTGTTGTACCAAAGATAGTCTTTGAATAAACTATTCTTTCTCTACATCTTCAGAAGCAGCTGTGCCAGTTTCTAAGCCTCTAACAGTAATAGTCTAACACGTCTCATTTCTTAAAAGTCCCGTATGTGAAACAAACGATATGCTAAGTCAAAACTCCTGCGCTAAATAAAATCCCCGTGACAGACTAAGATTCGAAGTATGGAAAGATAGGAAATGAGTTTAAAAAGATAAAGCTGCTCGTGCGCCGGGTCAGGATTGTACTTTATGTAATAAAGTCTTCTTACGTAAACATTTGATGGAAGGAATAAAATCTTACTTGCACATAAATCTTTTTTTATTAACAGCAAAGTCATGTTCATATGTGAGTGCTAATGTACCCAAGGGAAGAGGAACTAGAAGGAGCGATTATGGCAAATAAGTTGAGGTCAGAACCATTTCAGCAATCGTCGTCCATTGGTTCAAAGTAGTTTCACCAAAACTAAGGAAAGATAGATGGCCATCCTGATGGTTCTTCACATAAAAGAGTGAAGCTAATACTTAATCAATAGCAACTTTCCCTAAGGGCCCTGAGCGCTCCAACAACCTAATATAATTCAGACATAAATGGAAAATCTTTTCTGCCCTTTTCCTTTTTGATTTCCACAGCTTAACCGAAAATGGAACAACAGAAATCCGCACCTCGGATGGAACTTCGTGATGGCAGCTCTGCTTCTCTTATACAGAGCTAGTGACATTTCAGTAGGTGGAATTCTAGGGAGTAGTGTGACCTGAGGCATTGGGACCAGGAACAGCCTCACTCTCTCCTGGAAGTTTTATAGAAGTTCGTAGCATTTCACAAACAGGTTGTCTTTTACAGGCACGAACGATGAGGGATGGTAACAATTAAGTGCGAGGAATCACACATGGAGATTAAATCTGCTAGGGCGGAAGTGGTCTGCAGTCCCGGGGTTCAATCCGTGTGGGGTGGTGCCTATACATTAGCCTGCCTGGGTTGGAATGAAGGTAACTACCTTCTATGGTAGTTGTGAGCATGAAGTGAAAAAAATATCCCTCTGGTACAAGAACTCGGGAAGTTTAAGCCATTTGTTGTTGATGGTAGTGGGTTTTTTTTGTTTGTTTGTTTGTTTGTTTTTTAACTCATAGGAAAAAATAGGACTTCGAGAGTGCTGAGGGAGATTCATTCTAAGGACAAACTTGACTCAGTGTCGAAGTCTCAGTCATCCTGGGGAGGGCTACTTAAGAGTAAAGTGATAAATATCGCTTAGATTTTTTTTTCTAGTTTAGTTCCATAATCTGTATTTAGATCTTAATTACAGTTATCAGGTCCCTAAATATAAATGGCAAGATCTGTGAAGGGTCTGAGATATTTTTTCTTAATTAAAAGTTAACAGCGAAATAGATAGATAGATAGATAGATAGATAATTAACAATGTAGCCTTCCCCGATTTCATGGATGCTGACAGAAGACATGATACCTGTGTCAGAGACAAAAGACAGTTTATTACTCACAGCAAAGCAATACCCACAGTATCAGCATTTGTATCGATTTCCTAATCCCCAGTCTCCACACAGTAACAAAAAAGAAGAGCAGATGGATGGTGAGTATGCAGTGGTTTCCATTATGGGAAAGGAACCCTGAGCTTAGAGAACCCAGTTCTCTTATAATGGGCAGTAATCAGCCGTATTCTTTGCTCCGAAGGGTGCCACTACCTCTGTCTTCCCAGGCTGCAAGCAAACCTGCCCTCTGCTTGGGAGGCAAGGAAGCATTATATCTTAGAAGTCTACTCCCTATTCAAACATCTTTTGTTTGAGAAAAATTAGTCCTGAACAAAGGCCATCAGAACCTATGCTGGAAGGATGTGTAGAAATAGGAGACTTCCATAGAAAGTTGATTTCTGACAGCAAAATAGGAAAGCTCTCTTTACGTTGAAAGATAAGTAAGGATGTAAAGAAACATTGCTTCGATGTCTTATGTGACAAAAGGTAACAAGAAAGGAAAGAGGGTAGCTATGGCACATTGAAGACTCCCGAGACACATGACATTTCAAGGACAATGTGCATGTATCTGATGGCACTGGTCTCCTGGTGATTCTGGAGGTGGTGGCATCAGCGGTGCTTGGTTGTTCATCAGTGGAGCCCCATGAGAAACAGCTACTTCATGGAGCAGGAACATCCCTGCCTATGTGTAGGCATGAAGGGTATACATGGTGGATACGGCATCGAGGCAAACAGGGTTATTCAAGAGCCTCTCGGCACTTGCTTAGGGCTCCTAGTAGTAACTGGAGGCAGCTCTGTAAGAACTGTGGTCTCCCCAATAATAGCTGAGCAGAGCGAGATCCAACAGAATGTTGGTTATAGTTGATAATGGCTTCTGCTACTCTTGATTTACAATTTCTATGGTTTGTAGGCATTTGTATATAGAAATAGAAATTTGGTAAGAAAAATAAACGATGATGAAGTGGTGAGAGACAATCGAATCGATTTATCAATGTCCACTAATTTTCTGCTTTCGGTCCAGATTTTCTCAGTGATATGTAATTATCAGTTGTCCATTTCAATGCTTCCAAAGTATGTTTTGGGAAACCCCTGAACGTCCCTTTAGAAAGCCTACAAAAGAGAAAACCTTTGGCCAAATATATTTTGAAAATGCTGACTATCATACACCCCGTTGGTGATTTATACTTCACAAGAACATATTAAAGTCTCTCAGTTGTCATACCCTTTAGGATGCTCCTGAACTTTGTTGAAACCATTCTTTGCTAAAGTCACCTGATCACAGAATCAGACTTTTACATTACGTTCATGAAAATTTCATGGAATTAACGTCTGGGAGAGCACATCGTGGAAAATGTTTTAGGGCAGTATTGTGACATTAGTTTTGTCACAATTGATGTACTAAGAAAGGAAACTTTCAGATTCTTTAGGAGCTCTTCAGTGATACCATTGTTTCACCTGTTGCTCGTATTTAAGGTCAGCTACAAACTCAAAGTCTTTCAATGCTGGCACTGCATTGTACTTCTCACTATTAAGGTCACATGCACAAGCCATAATCTAAAATTTCTGATATTGACATTAGTAGTTCATCCAAGCTTTTAATATGCCATAGTTACCACATAGAGTTGATATGATTCTGGTGAAAGGCAAACAAACATGCTTTACATTTCATAGAGCTTGAGCAGCTTTCTTGCGGGGAGATGCCCAACGTTCAATGGATTTACGGGATATTACAACTTTCTTACAGCCAAATGGCTGAATTCCTGGCCAGTATATGACTCCAGGTTGGTGACTATTGGATTAGAATATGTTATTCTTGGGATCAGGTGGGCTTTTTATTACTTTGTCTTTGTTGCCAGATAAAATATTAAGGGTCCAGTTAAAAATTTGAGAGCAGTTTTGGTTTTTACGTGTAGAAGGTTGGAACAATTGGAGAATTTATTGGGTGTTTTTCATGATGTTAAGTAACATAAATTAGTTTATCTAATTTGCATAAAACTTAAGTCAAATTTTATAAATGACTGGTCCTCCTTTTTTAGTTATCTCTCACAAAACGAGAAGTGAGATAGGACTTTTGGTGGAATTGGTAGGAGGTATTCTGGCAGGAATTCTTCCATAATCCTATTGGATGTTGAGATAAATTTCCCAGTGACTAAAATGGTGATGTGAACGAGACTTTTCCCCCAGGAACATTTCTTTCCTTTTTCGGTTTCATCATGTATTCAAGTCAGGGAGATCAGTGAGCTTTGTGGTTTAATCCTGGATCCACCATTGAAAATTACTTAATATCTACGAGCTTCGGTTTTCTGTTTTGCAAAGAGCACTCTACTCACGTCATAAGATGTTCCATGTTTTAAATGAAATACCAACTATGAAGGACCCGTTGTAGTTTCTGGCATATGACATATGATTTTGATGTATTCATTTCTTGCCCTTCATTCCTCCCCTTGTGCACATGTAAAATCCTTCTCATGCTACCCCTTGGCTGAGCTCCATGTCAATCTCCAATTATCCCCTCTCTCTACACATTTCTTTTTTTCCCCTCATCCTTAATAGTTTTCCCTTGCTTTCCACTGCCCTGTTCCTCGCCTTCGTCTTTGTTCTCTCCCTCTCCGCTGGCTTTTCTTTCAATCATCAGTTTGATCTCACCCATGTTTGATAAGGTCTTGGTTCCACACTTTCTTCCTTGAGCTGCCAACATTGTTTTCTGCTTCACTTCGTTACCGAAGTCCTAGAACATGTTGTCCGCGTCAGCTGCTTTCATTTCTCTACTCTTTAATTCTCCCTTAATTCTCAGCATTTGCCTTTCATCCTGATATTTTACCGCAGCACCTCTCTCGAGGGTTACCGAGAAACCATCTTGCAAAATTCGGTAACATTCTTTAGTCCTCATTTTTCTAGCCCTTTCGGCAGCATTTATTTCTCTGGACTCTTATCTGTATCCTTTGCCTTCCACTGAACATTTATGATCCAAGTCCTTCTTCTCCCTAACTACCGTTGTTTCATAAGCTTTTCCACGCCTCATTCCTCCTGCTGGGGCACGTTTTACCCAAAGTTTATCCCTGGCCTGTTGGCTCCGTCCCATCCGCTGCAATTCAGTAGGATTATATTTTGTCTGCAGATGAATCTGACCAGCTGTTTTCCTATCATATTCACATAGTTATTACTCGAGAAGAGGCCCATGGGAAAGCGATCCTTTCCAACTGGATTGGCTGTGAGTAAACTTTTAGCACTGCCATTTACCCTCCTAACATTCAAGTTTCCAAAAGTGACTGTGCCAACCATCCTGTACATAAAGGATATTAGAGGACGGGCACTGACAACCTCAGATCAAAATTATTCAGTCTACCTTTGGACATATAAGCAGGAGGCACGTCGGTGTTATGTCACGGGATATCCATCTTGTTTTCGAGCCAAATCTGGTAAGTCCTAGAAGTCAGACCTTCCCATCCTCTCACCCACCCATTGTAATCTACACAGCAAATTGAATCTTCCTAAATCAAGATATGGAGAACCTCAAAGTCACGATAAGGAGCAGTTTCAGGGATGATGAGATTGGCTCATAGGAGGTCGTGGTTTTAAATGGGCCTGCCTGCCCCAGGGACTGTCCCGCATAGTGAATGAATGAACTCAGGACCAAATGAATGAACCAAAGAGTTTTTCTTTCCCATTTGCATCCTCTTATATAACTTCAATTTTTAGACCGTTTTTCTAGTCTGCCTAGAACTAACGAATCAACATTTCTCAGACTTCACCCTTC
>NW_006431911.1:549884-556122 GCF_000325575.1 Pteropus alecto | reverse complement strand
CTAGTCTTAACTACAAAGCACCATCACAGATATTTCTGATGCAGATAAATCTTACAAATCTTTTATATGGAGAGAAGTTATTGGGTATGTCCAGGCTCTGAAGTTAGCTTGAGCTAGATCTGAGTGTCTCCACTGGATGCATAACTGTGAGCAAACTGATTTAGTGTCAGCCTTCTCCATGGAAAGGATTAAATGATGCGGCGCTCATAAAGCAGTTAGCGCATGGCTTGGCCGTTCCCCTGACGATTTCCCTTTAGCCTCGTAGTTCCCTTTTCCTGGGCTTCAGTGAAGCGTTGGTGAACAGCTGGCTGGGCTCAGGCTTACACACCACAGCCCCATGTGACTCGACTTATAAATATCTTGCTGCTTACAACCAGACATGAGTTTATCACATTGTTTTAGTAGTTGCCAGTTACTTGCACGGAAGACTCACGAGGGTGAACTTTAAAAAAAAATACAGATTTCTTGTCCCTACCCAGATTTGCTAGATAAGAACCTCCTAGGGAGGGGTGGTGTACTGTATTTTTTAATCTTCCCAGAGCCTGCGTGATTCATATGTGTAGCTAGTCTTTTTTTTTTCTAATTGGGACCCAACAGATGAGATTAAAAGGCCCAGTATTTTCTACCCTATAAATCTGTTATTCTAGTTTCTACTTCTTGAGCAGAGCAGGAGAGAAACACTGATTATAGGGGGGTGAATGTCTTTATCATGGCCATTCCGATTACAAACATTCGAGTACCGTGTTGGACATGTTCTTACCACCTCTCTATTTCTGATGACTTCTCGAGCGTTCCATGAGTAGGATGACCATCTAAACCAGAGGACTTCTGAATGGGAAGCAGTGGGGTGAGCGGTGGTGCTGTTGATAATTATTCTGGGACTATAGACATAAACCAGAATCGTCCCAAACAAGCAGGGATGTATGGTCATGCATAAGAACCTGGCCTAAGTCAGAGAAGAGAGAAAAATGAGAGGACGAGAACCCACTGCTTCTCTCTCCTTCTACCTGCTGCTTTATTCGGTACTCGGTGGAACATTCTGGTCTTCCCTGGAGAGATGAGACTGGCAAACACCAGGGTTGGGAGGGACTGCGACAGGGAGGGAACCAAGGTAGAATGATTTGTGAACTAGATTATGCTAAATTGTGCTTCCTTTTAATTAAATCTGGACATACTAACACAATCAACCACAAGAGGGAGCAAATATTTATGCTTACCTACGATATAATCAGGGTTGAGCTAGGCTTTGGGATACAAGAATAAATATGAGATTCGTTGCTTTTAGGGAGCTAAGGGTGTAGTAGGAAGTATAAACAAGCGCAAAAGCCATTCAAATGCCGCGTGAGGTTAAGTACACGTTTCTTTCAGGAAGAAGTAATGCACTAATTTATGCAGCCAGGAGTCATCGTAAACCCAGAAATATTCTTCGGCAGCACCTCAGCCACCGTCAGGAACCTCTCCTATTTCTTTTCTTCGCTTTCGGTGGCCCATTTGTACGTTACTTATGTCTTTTATAATCCGAAATTCTACATGTAGCCTTATCCAGTACTAAAGATATGAACGTTTCAAGCTCTAAATTCGCCCACTCTACAATCTTGTTCCCTGTTCACTAATCCAATTTTCCGTGGCCATTAATGCTGAGTGAGGACTGTTTCAAATATTTGACATGAGGGTATGGCCTTCCTAGGGACTGTTTTTAATTCAAAAGTGAGGTATTTTAACCCAAAGGAATCTCAAAATGGTATATTTGTAGGGTTGCCAGGTTCAATGAATAAAAAATACAAAATGCCCAGATAAATGTGCATTCCAGGTATACAGTGAATTCCTTTTTAAAAAAATTCTTTTTCATTTTTAGTAGGAATATTTCCCATGCACTACTTGCGATATACTTATACTTAAAAAAAAAAAAGAATCATTGTTTATCTAAAAAGCAAATTCACCTGGACATCCTATATTTTTTATTCAGCAATCTTACATATTTGGGAGCTACGTCTGAATGAAAAACGTCCAAGAACTTACATCGTGTATTCATTTTTATAACGCAAGCCCCATCCGTGCCTTTTCATGAAGTTGTTTTCTTCTTTCAAAATCCATTCATTAACCTGTGGTCCAGGACTCAGAGGCACACAGGTCGTTGTGATGAGGCAGAGCCACAGTGCGGTTGCCACGTGGGAGTCCAGGGCAAGTGTATAGCTGTGACGGCTTGAAGCTGACGGCCGTGTGGTCCCAGTGGCTGGGGCTGCGTGCAGCAGGACTGGGATGCGGTAGATTCAGAATAGAGGCACACAGCTGTCGGCCATGAAAACAAGGCAGGGAAACTTCTCGAAGGCAGGATTTGTGCTTTCTTTATTTTGTATTACCATCTGACTTACACAGTGTTTGCGCACAGCAACTGTTGAAATATTTGGTGAATTGAATCGCCTCATCCAAGGATATATCTTCTGCTTTTCTCTTCTTCACGATCCACCAGGAAATGAAATACTCAGTTAATTTATTTCTTAGCTGACACTGCTGCACAAAATGCGCTTCCTTTCCTTAAGTTTGTACATGGCCCCATTGGGTTTAGTCAAAGAATTAGCATAAGAATGAAATTACTGATAGCCTGTGACCAGCAAGGTGGGCAGAGGGCTTCCTTTTAACATTAGGGCTGAGTGTGAGCCTGTGACTGAGTGTATTTGTGTGTGTGTGTGTGTGTGTGTGTGTGTGTGTGTGTGTGTGTGTGTGTGTGTGTTGAGAGCGATAACGTGTGAACGCTAAGCTAAGGGTAGATGGCTGTATTGAAATTTTACAATATAAAGCTATCACTACAACCTTCGAGGTACAGATTAAGTAAAAACGTGAGTTAAAGTCAATCCCGAAGGTGAGAAATGACCTAGCGTCACAGACAAGCTATGCAGCTGGTCATTGGACCTCTGCTCGGGCTTCAGCAGAGAGGTGCATGAAGACCCCAGAGAGGTCATTAACCCGAGCATCACTCTTGTGTTTCTCCCACTGCGCTTTCTGGCAACTCTGATTTGCAGCCCCCTGCAAAGTTGCCAGCCAACCCCAGGGATATTAAGAAAAATCCAAAACAAAGTTTAAATAAATCCGCTTTCATTTAAAATGCAATTATATATGTCTATGTATAATACTTTAGAAACAGTGGGTTTGGGTTAGAAAATCAGACAAAGCAATGGGGCAGCAATGTTACTAATTTTGAAGCTGGGAAAAAAGAAAGCCTGCTAATGATTTGTTAAGGGATTGAACACAGCTGGGGAGGAGATAGAGACCCAAGTTAACACAGCCTCTAAATTAAGTGTTAATCAAACTCCTGGGAATTCATCCCTACTCTTTAACTGTCATCAGAAGAACAACGTGCCCTGGTGGTATCTGATTTTGATCTTTGTTTGCTTATGATTCATTCTTTCATTCGTTCAATATTCATTTTGTGCACTAACTCTGCTAAATACCAGGCTTATTAGCACATGGGGTGGGATTTTTTAGGGTTCATTTAAGACCCTCATATTGCCATCCCGTCTACGAATGCTGTCCTGGCTTTCACTGGGAGTGGAGAAGAGGGTGCAGCGTCAGAGGCTGGAATTTAGCGAGCTCATCATACCGTAGCCATGGAGAGCGCAGGTGTGCAGAGTGCGGCACATCCATTCTAGGGAAGAGATGGGCGGTAATGGCTTTGAGCATGAAATTTTGTGCACTGCGCTCAAGGACAAATAGGGAAAAAGCACTGAGGAGAGAGAGGATGTGTTCTCTCCTTTACAATCCTAAGTTTGATTGTAGTTAATGGTGGTTGTCGTTCCCAATGCCTTTTATAAGGGCACAGAAGTCTTCCAAGTTCTGTGTGATTATACCAATAAAGGGATCGGTGTTATTGAAGATTTAGGGTAATTTTATTTCTTCTTGCAGCGCAGCTTGATTTTTGGTTGACCGTTAGATAACTAAAATCTTTTTTTGAGATATCAAAATTCATTTTTTCTCAGTATCAGAAAATATGAAAAAAAAAATAGGTTTTTTGGCATGCATAACTAATGAAGTAACCTTGAGCTGCTTTATAAGATTAAAAGTCAGTGCTTGGATTTCAATATAGTATTTTATATCTAGTATTCAGTATCGTACTTTTTATCCAGTATTGTGTTTTATCTAGAGCCATTTCTTAGCTCATGTATTTGAAATTTAGAGTACAGTCATAGAAAGAACAGGTCTTTTTATCAGAAAGAGATAAATGGCATTAGGAAAGCACTAAGTAAGAGTAGATATGTACCTATTTATCAAAAATTACATACTCTGTAAAGATATTTTAAAAGTAGTTTTAATTTCCAAAAAATGATAAAACAGACATCCATGTATCTACAAACTCTGTAACTTTTAATGATCACGGTACAAAAATGTTATGAACTTGTAAAAGCTAAGTTTTAAAAAAGATCAGAGACAAATAGAAATGAAAGAGGAGATAATTTCTACATTTGATAATTAGATAAAAAAGTCTTCTGTATTTTTCTGTGAAAGTTTTCTCGAAATGAAAAATTTACAATGAAAAAATTATTGCAAAAGTAGAAATAAGTGCTTTAAATTTAAATTATGAATCCTGAGCAGATTGCCTTTCGGTCACTTTCTTGGGCAGTTCGTGGTTTTTTTTTTTTCTTGAAATGTATTTGAGACTCTGCCTTTATGTTGCTGTCATGTGTTTTTCTGTAAATGACTGGAATATTTGGGAAAGATAAATCCACATATTTGAGAGACTTTTGGTTTCCACTGACTGGTACTGCTGGAGCCTGAAATAATCCCCAAATTAAATATGTACCAGGAATCGGATTAGAAAGAATGCTTGACAACAAGCTTAGGCATAAATTGGAAATCTGAATGCCAATATCTTGCCATATTCATCGCTTAGGAAATTTCATTGGATCGCGTAAGCCTGTTGGTCCTTGCGTATTGCAGTATTGATGGATATTAATTTCTCTTGGCTATTAGGATGTGAATTGATCTATGCTAGTCATTCTCAACTGCGGGGGGAGGGGGGTTATCCCTAGGGGATACTGGGCCATTTCTGGGTTGTCACAACTGTGGAGGGCACTGGCATCTAGAGAGTAAGGGCCAAGAACAGTGTCAAACATCCTACAATCACATGGCAGCTCCCACAACGAAGAATTATCTGGCCCCAAAGGTCAATAATCTGAATATTGAAAAACCTCGATCTACAACAAAAAGAAGGGTTTAAATTTATTTCCTAAAATTAGTATACATGAGGACATTTCTTACGTGTAATTGTTCTCGTGATAACAACAGACTTTCATAGAATAAAAGTTATTAAAGTTTGTCTTTACGTATAAGAAATATGTTTCTGCATTTTTACAATGTGTATAGCTAAGGTTTAGAGCAAATGTTCATTTTTTTTTTTTTTTGGATTTGTTTTGCCGCTGTATCAGAAAATAGATGATTTAGCGTGTTCAGACATGCTCAATTTATCCTGATCATGAATGAACTGTCTGCTAGAAAAGGATCATTTCATAGCAGATTTCATGTTGGCAATCAGACTTGGTGTGTTTTATTAGTGCTCTCAGCATTTGAACAAATATCTTCCATATTCATGGGGAAAAAGGTTTCTTTGCCAATTAAATTCTATTTGATTCTCGATGTCATCATATTTTATTTACTTTTGTATTATATGACTTACATTCTTGATCACCAATTTAAAAAGAGACACTACATTTAGATATTAACCCTGATGATTTTTGGAATTTCTTCATTAAAATATTTCCTTCTACAACTTTCTTCTTGGTATTTGTTCCAATGGTTTTTATTTACCAGATCTAGTTCATTCTCAGCAGTCCTCATGTGTTTTTTTTTAATTGCAACTAAATATTAACAATAATTATGTAACATTAACTATGTGCATTTAGTATTCAGATTTACAGTCGTCTGAAATATATCATTTTGTTATTTGTTAGTGCGAATTAGAATCCGTATAAGGTCTACGCATTGTAGGTGGTTGATGTGTCTCTTAAGTATCTTTTAATCCGTAGGTTCTTCCTCCTCTCTTTCTCTCTGTTTCTCTTATAATGTCATTTTTGAAGAACCTGAGTCATTTATTCTGTAGCATTTCTACAGTCTGGATTTTGCTGATTTTAGTGCCATAGTATGACTTGACAGGTTTCTTTTTTCTTTGTGTTTCCTGTAAATTGATAGTAGAATGGAGACTCCATTTAATCTTAGCATTGAAATCAATAAGGAAAAAACCTTCATT
>NW_006431911.1:524988-549720 GCF_000325575.1 Pteropus alecto | reverse complement strand
AGAATTCTCATCCTAAATACCAGTGGTTTAAAAGGTGAGACAACCGCTTTTTTAAATATACACTTTTTAGTTTACCACTGATAAATGGCAAACTACAGTCAGAGCGGGGGCCTGTTTTTGTAAATAAAGTTTTATTGGATCACAGCTACAGATGCTGATTTACACATTGCCTACGGATGCTTATACATTGCAACTGCAGAGGTGAATAGTTGCCACAGAGATAGAATGGCCCACAATGCCAAAAATCTTTATTATCTGTACCTTTACAAAAAAAAAAAAAAAAAGCTGGTCATTCCTGGCATACCAAATTTAGTCCTTTTTTTTTTTTTTTTTTTAAAGTGATCTATAGTCTGCTATAACCTGTTGATAAAATTGTTCTCAAAAAGGTTATGTTATTATTATCTGTCACAATAGGATTAATAAATATAATTATTATTCAGTCATGATATATTCACATTTTATCATCCTAAACTTAGTGTCATATCTCTTTACATGTCAAATATAAAAAGTTGACATATTTAAAAATTGTATATAATAAACGAGTCATTAAAAACTTTTTAAAAGAATTACTCTTGAAAAAAGCTATGTGGATGCTATGCTCTCAGATAATAAAACCTAATCATCTTGAAATTGGCTATAAATATTTTCATTAATATCCTTTCTATATACTTTTACTCTCCTCAAATTCGGTTATAAAGTGTAAAATCAGAAATGTAAGGGGCTCGATTATAGTACCCGTTTGGAATATTTTTTTAGATGGTGGAGTAGTAGGGATTTAAGCATAGTATTTTCTGTATTATATGAAATGGAATCCTGTGGTTCCAACTACAGATAAGGAAAGGAATTATTTGTATATGTCATTGTGTATCAATTACGTGCTATCAGTTCATCACATTAAGTTGGAATCAAGGCCATTGCCTAGAATGAAATTGTACGTTTTTTCTTTACGGCAGGCACCATTTCCGTTCTCAAGTGTCCCTCACTTAGAAATTGGTGACTAGCAGGATGTGTTTCAAAAACACGCTTGGGGCATTAGCCTATCAGATTATCCTTACCAAATGTCCAAAAGAGAGAGAGAGGGGAGTGAAAACAGGAACTCTGCTTGCTTAAACGTTATAAATGAGTTTTGAAGTTCAGAGGAATGTAGATGCTGAAGCTTGTCACAGGAGCCAGAGGGGTGTAGTTAGTGTTTCTCCAAGGAAACGCTTTGCTTATTTCTGAAACAGTTTACAGTATGATCTGTTTTCATGGTGGTCGGGATTCTACAATTGCTTGTGTATTGGAGTATTTCACCTGCTGTAACCAACTCAGAGGCTTAACATAATAAAACGTCTTTCTCATTTCGAATACAGGGTGGGGGCATGGGGAGGAGCTTCTTCACAAGTGCTACAAGGACTCGGCATCTTTCAGAACAGGGTGACAATATGTGACCTGTGGGCCAAGTATGGTTTTTACATTTTCCAGTCTTTAAATGATTTGAAAATAGCAAAAAGAGCAATATTTTGTGACACAGAAAATTTATATGTGATTTAAATTGCTGTGTCCATTATTCAGCATTTTACTGGAACATAGCCACGCTCATTTGTTTACTCATTGTGGCACAGTCTAAATATTTTCTACCTGCCCATTTTCCTTTTGCCCTGAAAATATTCGCCAGCGGTGCTTGCGGCTGCAGCGTTGACCCCGAGATAACTCGAAGATCCCATCCTAACCTCATCCCGACATATCTTGCTTTTATTATTATTGTCACATCACTCTAGTATATTGATAGTCTTTAGAAACAAATGACATCATTCTATTGATAGCATCCTGTTTTTAGTAGTGGTATTTCTATTTATAAAATATAGTAATTCTCATTCCCTGAAAATGTCAAATCCCAGAAAACGTAGCATTTCTACACGTGACGTTAACATCGTTCTCGAACAGTCGTTAGCCAAAGTGTCATTAGATGAATCCGTTTTATGTATACATTTCTGTTACATCAGGATTAGAGACAAGTTCTATTTAGAATTAACTCCAAGAGCAGTTTTGATATTTTATTTTCCCATTGAAAACCAGTCAGATTTGCTTCAGCCTCAAAGAGCGTGTTTATGTAAAATTAAATTAAGGCTGGCAGCGAGCTGTCCTTTTTTTTTTTCCTAAGCACGAAAGGGGTTAATGCATTCTAGCAAAGTGCTGGAGACGAGGGCACAGGTACTGATGGATCGCAGATACTAGTCCGTGTCTATGTTTCATAGGGGAAATTTATTTTTGTAGACTCCCCCTTGAGCCGCGGCCTCAACCCTGACTTTGCATGATTTTAAGCTTATAAATTCACGAGCTCTTTTAGCCCTGATGCCCTCACTTTCGTTAGCGCAGCTCATCACACTTTATTTCCTCCATGCGCATAGTCACACAATGAAAACAGCCTGTTTGGTCACCACCTGTGAAATACTCTTTTTTTTTTTTTTTTTTT
Source organism: Pteropus alecto (assembly GCF_000325575.1). Taxonomy (NCBI): domain Eukaryota; kingdom Metazoa; phylum Chordata; class Mammalia; order Chiroptera; family Pteropodidae; genus Pteropus; species Pteropus alecto. The sequence continues at coordinate 547,265 of NW_006431911.1, read as the reverse complement.
TTACATCAAGATGAACAATGCGATGAAAGCAGCAGGGATATCCAATAATTGAGCTGGGTTTGACAGGCTCATTTGTATATTTACTGAACTAGTCATGCACTGGGTGTTTGAAATATTGATCAAAGCGACGTTTTATTTTTCTGTGTCCTGTCTTCTTCTTTTGGGTCTGATTGCACCTGCTGATGTCCGTGAGTTATTTTGAAATGGGCACCTTCCCAAAGGGTGATGTTTCATTGGAGTATAAATTTCATGTGAGAGTAGAAGCTCTTATAAATTCAGAGATTACGATCAGCCACATTTCTCTTCTAAGACAGATGAAAGAGACATTAACGTAGCAGTCGGATTTTAATATTTCTACTGGGAGGACTTTTGTAATAAAACGTAATAGGATCCTTGATTTTCATGAGGTTCCTGGTTTTTTTCTGACGTCAGGAATAACTTTTAAAAAGTTGGCAATAAGAGAAATCGCAGACGTTTATGACGGCACCAAACGCAGTGTACCAAGTTGGTGTGTGACTTATTATATTAGGGAGAGTTATCTGTTTTGGTCTCAAATTGGAACAGGACTGACTGAGACCTTGTCCAAGTGGGTCACCTTTGTGCCATCTATGAGAATCCTTGAAGGCCCTGGAATAGTTACAGCAGCATTAACAGTGCGAGGTGGAGGAGCATTTGGATTCACAATTCATTATTGCCTGGATGAAGGGCTTTGAGCATGTCAAAATCTTTAACGTTCACTTCCTTCGTGCAGTTTGTATTGTTTCAGGCCATCGCGCACTGGGCTTCCTTTGTTATGCATGTGTTACCTTCGGCCTTTCAGCCTCCTGCAAACACCTTCATCCAGACCCCCCAGCAGAGCCCAAGTTCTGCAGAGCACTCCATATAAATATTCTGACAGCTGTGCGTAGAGCCTCCCTGTTTTCCAATTCTTGCTGTCTCTAGTGAAGGCTTCTGAGGCCTCTGATGGTTGAAGCTAAGGGATCCTATGCTATGTATAGATTCCATGTAGATCAGAACTAAGGTGTCCTGGTTCTGATCTATTAGGGAGATGTTGAATCCGAGCCCCTGTGTATCACTACACAGTTTGTTAGGCCAGGGCAGAGTGGATGACACCAGCCTGGGGCTGAATTCAGGATGGCTCCGCCTTCTCGCTCTGGACACGGCGGCAGTGCCACCTTTAGACCATCCACAAAGCAGGGACTCACACCCTGAACAGCAGCGTTCAGTAGTTGTACGTCGTCATCCACACTTGTGCGACACATACATAAACACATTTTTTAATTGAAGTTTTCTAGGAGCAATGTTCAAAGTGGTAAGAGAATCAGGTAGACTCAATTTTAATAACTACTTTTATCAGAGATATTTTGTTATCTAGTCAATAAAAATTAATAATGACGTATTTTGCATGTTTTGTACTAAGTCTTTGAAATCTTGTATTTGCACATTGAGCACATCTCAATTTGGACCAGCCATCGTGTTTCAAGTACTCTGTTGCCACGTGTGGCTGGTGGCTCCTGTCCTGAAGAGTTCTAGAAGGCCCACCTTGGTCACCTCCACGCATACCTCTTCCCATGGTTCAATGAATTTGCAGGACCGAAGGGAACGGATATGTGCCGTTGAGCCCATGTCCTCCTGTCTTCTAGAGCAGGCACCAGCAAATAATGACCTCTGGTCATCACCTCTGTTGGCAAATAAAGGTCTTGTTTGAACACAGCCACACCCATTGACTTCTGTGTTAGCCATGACTATTTCTGTGCCATAATGGCAGAGTTGAGTATGTGTGGCAGAAATACTAAGGCCTGGGGAGCCTAAAATACTCAAAAATTGGCTCTTTATAGGAAAAATTAACCAGCTTCTCTTCTAGACCATGTGCTGGGTTCCTGGGGTCCTGGGATTTTTTGCCCGAGAGTCCTGAGCCTGCTTCCAGTCTCCTAAGGATAGGCCTCCCCAAAACAGATGGCCATACGAGGCTGTTTGCCAAGGGAAGGCAGAAGAGCTGAGGCTCTGAGCTGTTGGGTAGACCTGGGCACGAGCTGGGAAGAGAGATGGGCTGTCGCACCCCTGTACATTGTCTTCTCGATGCCACCTTGTGTGGTAGGACTCTGAGGAGTCTAACATTTTTCAATTTGAAACTAATTTAATTTGAAAATGATTGATTTGATTGATTTGACAGATTATTACCTTGATTTAGAGCTTTTGCATGTTTAGATATATCACGTGTGGGCCTCCATACCTGTTCTTGCCCAGAGTCGCCAATGTCGAGGGGGGGCCTGCTCGGAGGAGAGGTGCCTCATTTACATAAGGACACTTTGGCAGAGGTACACGGTTTCGGGTTGAACCACCCTTTAATCTGGCCCTGACAGTCTTTCGTCACCAAAGAACTGTGTCTGTGGCCCTCCCTGACGCTCATTCAGCCCATAAACTTAGCAAGAAGAAGAGACCTCAAGGATTGAGAAGAGCCAGCAAGTCCTGGGCCAACTGTGCAGATCCTTACCACGTACTCACCCCGAGCAGTATGGTAAGAGACCCACTGGGTCTCTTTTTCCAATCTTGTCTCCTTTGTCACTTAGTCATCTTTCCTTTTCCTGAGTCCTTGGCTCAGCCCATAGAGGATGTCCACATACAGTCACCGCGGATGGATTGCCACGGAGCTGCCTGTACTGAAGGTCAGTTCTGTGCCTTCTGATCCAGCTGGAGAAGCCAGAAGTGTTCTTCTGCCCCCGGGCTTTGCAAACAGATGTTTTGACAGCTCACCACTGCTTCTTGTGATTCATTTCCTCAGAATCACTGAACCATGGGCCCCATGAGGCTTCTGAAAAGGCAGGCTCTACAGTCTGCTGTGGCTCTGTTCACATCGCATGAAAATGCATTCACTACGACTGTGCGTTCACTTGACTGTAATAAAGAGTTTCAGTTTCCCACCATCTTCTGAAATGTAAAGATTACATTTCTGTGCTCTTAGCAGACAAAATGTGAAAGTGTTAGAAAAATACTTGCAGGATTATTCAGCGCTTAGCATCATTTCTTCATTGATGGCCCCAGAGCACAGAGACCTACCTGCTCTGCAGCTACGTTGAATTCAAGGATGAGCCGGTTGATTTCCCTGGGCTTTTTGGTGTTCATTACTCGAAACCGGTGTAGCTGTGAGGTTATTTCTAAGGATTCAGTATTTACATTCTCTAATAATGCTATTAAGTCATTTACAGTCATAGGAAAAAGGTCATATTTTTTTCTTTGTATAGTTCTTATGGTAATTTTTTTTCTCTACCAGTAACAAGTAGTGCAGAGAAAAGGAGATACATATTGCAAACGATTCCTGAAGCAATTTAGCATTTTGTAGCACATTGTAGTATAATCTTTCTTGGACACGTTAAAATTAAGGTCTCACTTTCCATTAATGCGAAGGCCATAGAGTATCATTACATCTGCCAAACAGACGGCGTTCTTTAAAAAGAAGCTGAAAAATATAGAAACCGCATTTGCATCAACCTAAATCTATGATTTAAAAGGAGGAGAGTTGGCAACTAATCAACATAGGAGAAACAAATTTTTTCTTTTTCTCACGGACCACTGGTTAGTGCCAACTGGAGTCTGAAGGGGATTCACGGAGTACATGAAATTTGTCTCGAATTTTCTTGCCTCTCCCTCTTTTATCTCTAGAGCAGGTATTCTCAACTCGGCACTAGCGACACTTAGGGAACGATAGCTCCTTGTCGTGGGGATGTCTTGTGCGTTGTCTGGTGTTTAGCAGCACCCCTGGCTTCTATCTATTAGGTGTCAGTGGCATCCCTTCTTCCGTGATGACAACCAAAAATGTCTTTTGACTTGTCATATGTCCCCTGGGGAAGAGGAGCAACATCCCTCGAGTTGAGAACTTCTGCTCTGATGGCGGCCTTCGCCCCGTCTCTGGGTGCTCCATGCTACCTTACGGAGTTCTGAACTCATCACACCAGTACCCCATCCCCAAGACCTTTTTGCGTGACCGTTATGTAAGAGGAGTGTGACGTGTCACCTGGTGAAGGTGCTTCTCTCTACTGTGTGAATGAACGTCTCATGGACTGAACTCAGACCAGCATATCTGAATTTTAAAAGAGGCGTTTGTTATACTAAATGTCTTGTTGCTAAGAAAGAAGAAACCGTCTATGGCTTTACTATTCGTTACATGGTCTCTTTGGGGACTTAAAGCAGTTTTATCCGATAGGTAAAGTTATAGAAGAGGAAATTGAAACTTGGTGATTATTTAATGTGAACGAGGTCAGACAGCTTAGTATAGAAAAATAGGAATGTCATTCAGGTCTCTTAGATCTTAGTGAGTTGTTCAAGGTATTTTGAAATGTCAGGAGAGTCTTTCTGCTGTTCCCCAATTGTTCCAACTGATACTCTTCCTTCTCTACCTCCCACGTGGCATAGAAAGCCATCTTCTTTTATTCTGTGTATTGTTCCTTGTGAATAAAAAAACAGTATTCAAGCAGTGAAATTCCAAGAAACTGACACATGTTAGTTTGAGCTTTATTGCAGTTTGTGGGGTGGTGGTGTTATCCACAGTATAATTTCACCTGCTGGTACTCAGTAGTTTTCTATATAGGCAGCTCTTTCCAGTTTCAAGCCTCATTTATTACAAACAAAAGCAAGAACAAGATTCTTTTTCATACTCATTTGGTAGGTGATGATGACATAGTGATTCTCAGATATGCTCTTGACTTAGCAATTTTCACAAAAGAGGTATTTTGATGGTCCTTGTACAGTTCAATCGACTCACCTGTTAATTGATTTCTTGGTTTCCCCAGGGAATGTTACGGGTTCTATAATGTGTATTAGCCAATTTCCAAATAATGGGAAAAGTTGTTAAGGGTCGTGTGTAGTTTAGGTTTAACAGCCATGAAATTTTTTAAAAATGTACTCCGTAATTGTACTGTAGCAAATTTGGAAATAAAGTAAAATGAGAATTCAGCAAATTACCCATAATTCTGCTGCTCAGTCACAACTATTCGACATTTTGGTGATTGTCATTTTAGTCTTTTTTTTTTCTAGTCATATATTAAATAAGCAAACAGTGGAGTCATAGTAGTCACAGTATTTTTATGCATACAGGATTGCGACATGTTCTAGAATCATTATGTATTTGATTTTAATGACTACGTGTGCTCTGTGTTTTATTATATGATGTTTTCTATGTATTTGAATATATTCTTTTAAAAATCTTGACTATCATAGGCACAAAAACATAAAAGGCATTTGTGGCATATACTAGGTCACTTGTGGTAGTAACTCTTGTCAGATAAATGTGGATAAGGTAGAAAGAACCTTGCATGCTTGGAGTCTGGTGTTTTCCAATGTCATGGGTCCAGCTGGTTCCATAGAGAGAAGGTGTTGTTCACTTCCTTGGTCATACTTGGTAGGGCATTAGAGATTGTCGGGGTCGTGTGGGTGGGTCTGGCTGGCAGTGAAGGGAGAGCAAGGATAACCCATGAAATATGAGCTCCTATTTCCCAGGGCCATTCCTGGGCTTTGGTGTCTCAGGGCAGCCTGATGGAGAAGAAAGAGACGAGAGGTTTGCTTTGTATGTAATCATGCTTCCCAGAGCAAAAAAACCCAACACCATCATCATCTCTAACACCCATTTATTGACTATTTTCTCTCATTGGTGAACCTCAGGGGAAAGTGGGATGTATTTTCAAGTGTCTGCTTCATAATTGGAAATATATCGAGACAAAAACAGGACCATTTGGGCAGGTTTTACAGACTTAAGTCATCTAACTCCTTCCCTCAAAAACGTTTCTAAAATTTCAGAAGACAAATAAGGCTTTAATAATGAGTTATTTAATGTTGATTCAAATGGATATGTTCGTTTTAGGACAGGAAACCCTACCGTAGTCAAGTTGCATTGTGCAGTTGTGTGTGTTATGAGTGTCAACGCTCAGAGCTCCATGTGTTGTCATCAGTGTGATCATTTTGTGGGACTTAGTTTAGAATATAATTTTTTTTTTTTTTAGAATGTAATTTTTATCGAGTGGAGTATACATATTTAAGCTGATTTTGTGGTAGTTTTAATGATAAATTATGGCATATAGAAATATAAATATATCGTTGTGCTCAAAATTTTGAATATAATAAGCCCAAAAGGCATAAAAAGTGTTTTTTTGGTATGCGCCTGTGATATTAATCTGCGAGGGAGATTTGCTTAGTGACTTAATGTCCAGGAACACTCTGTGATACCAACTGGAACTGCTTGTTCATGGAGTGAGTTATAACTGGGCATTTAACCATGTCCTCTGCCATCCTTAAATGAAGTTTTAGAGTTGTTTTTATTAATGTTTCATTTGGCAATGATTATTTTCGTGGCAAAATAGACCAGTGCCATCTAAATTTCTGATGAGTAAGTTATTAAACCTTAAGAATTTTTTCTGATGTTTTTCTGCATAATACCCTATGCAAATATTTTACTATAAAATTAGAATTTCTAGGCTTGACTAGATATTTATTTGGCAGAATTTGCTGGTGATGCATGCTGGAAAGGGAATATACCTTTGGGGAGGCTGGTGCATATTATCGAATTAATTTCATAGAATGAAGCATAATATAGAAATCTCTTATGTGGATAGTTTGTGTACCTCCTTCAAACTGACTACCCAAGGGAATGAAAATAAAGATTTCACTAAAATACAGTGAAAATTAAAATTTATTTAAATTAATTTGGTGACCTTTTGCTGTCAGAAAGTTAAATTTCACATAGAAGTGCTAGTAAAAAGATAGATTAATACTAAAAAAAAATACAAGCTTCTGCTACCCTAATCTTCAACCGAATGATCTGAACCACCAATTTATTCAATGGCCATAGTTCTTTACCTTAAGTTAAAAAAGAAAAGAAAAGAAAAGATTAGATTTTGGGGCCAAGGTGGGATGTAAGCCGAGCCCTTTGTGTGGGAATTGTGTGATTGCAGATGGAAGACCTAGAAAATGCCTGCATGCTGTGTTAGATGTTGCCTCCTCTTAGTTATCCGCTGTTAGAACTGATGAGCCCCTCGGCCTCCATCCTTCTGTCGCCTTGCTCCTCCCAACCCCTACTGGAGGAGAGGGCAGCCAGGCTCAGGGCCCACCTCCCATTGTCTTCTGGCCAGGACACCAAAGCCTCCAACTCAGAGTTCTGTTTTCCTCCTGTTTGGAACTAGTCTCACTGAGAGCACTCATCTACCATGAAAAGAATACCAACTCCAAATGTTACAAATGGAATTAAAGATTTAGTCAAATTGACTGATGTTTAGAATTGTCGTTTGATGAGACACAGTCTCAGCCAGCTCCCTTGAAGACTTCGGAGAACCAGTGGATAAAAGAACAAGCAGCAGGTGTTATCCACGGGGAAGTCAGGCAGAGGAGCTGTGCTTCCTGGCTTGGGCAGACAATGGCAGGGACTGGCCTGGATCCCTCCGTGTCCTTTGTACTGTTTCTGTCCCCTCCTTGAACTGTTTCTTGGTGATTCCCCTTGACCACTAGAACCTACTTTGAACCTACTTTACTTGATTGACTGGAAAGCTGGAAGCATCTGGGAGATTATACTCTGCCCTCACCCCCTACACACAGACACATAGCTCTTGACCAGTGACTGGCTGGTACTGGACCACACAAGCCCAAATCCTTTGGCTCAGGTCAAGACAATTCTGAGGTATAACTCGCACTGCAGAGTTCCCCGTGGGAACCGATCAAAGCTCCCCTGTAGGAGACATTCCCTGGGAGTCCATCCTTCTGGGCTTCCCACTGTTCTCCATGCTGCTCCCGCCCTCTGCACGTGCATAGGGAGCGTTGCCTTCATGGTCACATGCATGCAAGCATTCCTTTCAGTGTCTGCTTCTGGAGAACGTGAACTAAGACAAGTCAGCACATATATTGGGGGAAGAAAGGGTGGGGCCAATGCACATCGAGACTAACACCGGCAAGATGCATGTGGCTGTGTGGTAAAATGGTTAAGACTTTCTAGACTCAGAGAAACCTTGCTTCCACTCCCAGCTCTTCCTTTGGCAGTGGTGGAAACGTAGGCAAAGTGCCTGGCCTCTCTGAGCTTTACGTTCCTTGAAAAGTAGAAGAAGATAGAACCAAACTCATAAGGTTGATGTGAAACTTAGGAGAAATAATGTTAAAACGTGTGTTCATGACACATAATACACGCTTAATAAATGTTAGCACTACAGAAAATCCTGCTGCTAAGATTCAAGGAGTTCATATGTTTAAATAATTCTCTACAGCACAACTCAAGGAATCTTTATGAGACAGTAGAAATACATGTCCCTGTTTTGTAGGGAAGGAGATGGGCTTAGAAAAGTTTAGTGACTGTGTATTAAGTTGTATGGTTTGCTGTCGTCTGTGACTAGGATCCAGGGCTCTGGACTGACAAGGCACTGCTTTATCCAAGGTACACATAGCCTCTACGCATCCAGTGGTCTGACATTTGGAGAATATGTTTGAACAAGTGACCACATTGACTTCAAGTATAAAAATGGATGTGAGATTTTTAAAGAGTATTATTTAGGGAAGAGGTGTAAGTTTAAGGAAGAAGGAAGAACACAGTAAGAGTATGTCCTCTAACCATTCTTTGAATGCCTGAAACAATAGTAATATTTCATTAAATGAAATTCTTTCATCATTTCAATTGATTCCAATCTCTCGTATTGATTCTTCTACCTTATCTAGAGGAAATGAAAAAGATTTTAGCTGATGGTGTTCTCAGAAGCTCTTGAATCTGTGAATTTGAAAATGTCAATTGAGAAATGTGAAGGTCATGTGCATAAATCTACATATGATTACATTCATGTATGTGTTAATTACTTCCAACAAAATTAAGATCAGACATATGGAAAACCATATGTACTGGGAGGAAAGAAACTCAGGTGTGTTGAATATATCAAAGCACAGAAATATTACCTGGTTAGACTGATGTTGGAGGTCATGTGTAAGTCAAGTCTTTAATGTATAACAGAGCGAAAGTTACTGTATTTTAGTAGTTTTGGTCGTAAGGTCATAAGTAGGGAATCTATTTAGAAGTAGGACTTTGAATAATATATGAAGGACTTCAAATTATATTTGAGTTTCCTGGAGGGTTCGGGGCTGCCAGATCTGAGAGACTTTAGCTAATTATGAGAACACCCAGAAGACAGAACAATTGTACTGGGAAAGACACAAAGTAATGTCATATAAGTAAGGTGTCTTTATTTTTTGCTCGTTTGAGCCAAGGTGCAAATACAAGTGAGAGATGTTCTTCAAGTACTGGGAGGGTCGTGATCTGGATACAGGTGAGGCTTCTTGCTGGGGCTTCTGGCAGGTGGAACAGAAATTGGAGGAAACCTTCGGTGAGTTGAGCTTAGGATGTGCTTTTTCTTAGCGTTCGGAAGGAGCTGGCCATCACGAGACGCGTACTCTGCTTATCGAAGATCTTATGGAATTCTTCAGATAAGATCTTACCCTCCTGGACTTCTATGGATATTTCATTTTAATTTTCATAATCATTTGTGGTCCCGATAATTGAAACTTAATCAATGTTCTTAATAAGATAATTTTAAAGTGTCAAGAATTTTATACCCTCGTGATTTCCGTGAATCTAGTTATCAAGGCATCTGTGTCTTAAAGTCAAATTACCATACATGATGTCATTACCTTCTGCTAAAACCAGTGATATTAATTATTGATGCTACTTCTCATGAAAGTGAAGATTATATTTTTTCAAATGGATAGAAATATTCCAAGCATATTTTTAAAGTAACTAGAATATGTGTTTGTAGTTTAATAATACCTTCAAAGTCCTGAGAGGGAAGAGAAGTGTGGCGTAGATAGAGGGAGGAATTGAATGAGGGAGAGACTCCACACCAATAATTATGTATACAGAAAAACTATTTCCTAATGATGGGTTGATAGAAAAGATATTTTCCAGTAAACAAAACAGAAGAAGTTTTCCGGTTAGAGATGACAACTAGCGAGCATTTTCCAGGAATAAAGGAATGTTTGCAGAGGAGCATGTAAGTAAGTTTTCTTTTTCCTTTCTCCCGAAAGGGAGGGTCGCCATGAAGGACTAAGTGCAGGTTCCTTATCAGCTCAGTGCTTTGGAGCTCAGTGTCCAAATATGGTTGTAGAGTGGTTGTAGAGAGCCAGATTGTAAGCTTCTGCAGTAATTGTGGCATCGGAGCAATAGGAATAGAGAAACAAAGTGTTATTAGCATCTACAGAACTCGGCGAGTAATTAGACGTGAGGATAAAGGCTAGCCAGGAGGCCAGGGTGAGCATCTGCCTGGGCCAATGTTGATGCCTTTTAGCTAGATAGGAAATGGACAGACTCGGGGACAAGACCTTTAGTTTATTTCTGAGACCGATTACAAGACGTTTGTGAGACATTCAGCGGAAGATGTTTGAGTGGGCAGTTGACTGTATTGGTCTAACCTGGAAGGCGGCTGAGGCGATTCATTTCAGGAGTCAAGTGAAATTGTGTGGAACCCTTATCGATACACAGTGGAAAGCCCACAGCCATTCTGTTCTCTGGGATTTTTGCTGGCAGGGCTGGCGGCAGGGAGGCAGGCATGCAAATTTTCTTCTATATCGTCCCCAGCGTGGAACAGAGCCACATGTTACTGATGACATCATCAACAACAGTAATTATTTACACAAGGCATTTATTTAGTAAACTTGAAGTTCTGCACAGATCCAGGCCCTGCCCTTCGACAGTCCAGAACAGCCAGAGGCTTTGAGAATCAGCCTTTCCCTTCATGGGATAGGAGCAGAAAAGCACTTATTTTTTTCTCCTTTAAGTAAAATATGGCAGAAGTAGCAACAATTTTGCTCTTAGGTAACTTTTATTCTATCCAGCATAGAGTCTTGAGCTCAGAAGAGAGATCAGGATTAGAGATACAGTTTTGGATTATCGACATAGAGACCACAGAAAGGGGAGTGGCTTGGATGGGTGACGCCACTCCAAGCATAAGCTAGGAGGGCAAAGAATTGTCAGCATTTTCCTCAACTTGCAAAAGGAGAAGGATTGGACTTTTTGAGGCCCAAGCCATATTTGCCACGAGAACCCTCCGTGAGAGTGGTATGAGAAGAGACGATGGGCAATTTCAGGGTCAGGATCTTGAGAAGAAAATATTGTCAAATTTCAGGCCATTATTTATCGACTGCTGTATTATGTCTGTCATTAGTATGACAAAGATTTTATGAGGCCCTGTTTCTGAAATATTAGTCCAACGCAGTTGAGTTTCTGTTCTATGCAGGCCATTCTTTATAGAATTCAAATATTCAATGAATATATATATATAATTATTCTATCTCTGTTTATTTTAAGTACTATGTAAGTTTCAAAAAAAAATAATAAAATAAAATAAATGAGGATATTTTAGGTATGCAAAATGAAGTGGCATTCTCCAGTGTAGTTAAAGGCAAAATCCAACCATATAATTGAATTCGTGTTCATTAAAGTAACAGGTTTGCAGATGGAGGAAGGAAGCTCGTCTCCTGCTTTAGCATCCGTCGGTGTGACCATGCTGCAAATGGGTGTTGTACTCTTAACTTCATTTTGCGAGACCGACACACAGGGCTGGAGACAGGGAAGCTCCGTGGACAGTGGTACTGGTCTGGACATTCTCTGTGTTTTGGAGTCTTGATCCGTGAACTCAAAAGCCAAGTTCTATCTTCTGTGGGCCAAATCAGCAACATGAAATCTCAAGATGCACTTCCTAGATCTAGAGGTTAGATGGCATCATCAAGGGCAGGTGGCCAGTTACGATCACATGTGCTTGACCATCACCCTGTAGGCATGTAATAAAAGTAAGATCTCCGAGATGCTTGGCCCTTACAAATTCCTAATTCCCACCCCCGGGGCACTCCTGATTAGTAATATGGGAATGTAAACAATAAAGTCTCAGGGACTTTCATGTTTCACCTAGAGGTGTCCCCGACCCAGCCAGTCCCCTTCCCCATAAACAGGAGAGAGGATGGTATAATATAAGATAGTAGACTGGACTTATATGTCACCATGTGGACACAGCTGGAACCTATACCCCAGGAATGTAGCCAGGACTTCATATAAACGAGTTAAGACCATGAGTTGGTAACTAAGACCTGTGCTAACCACCGTCTAGAGGGGTGAAGCCAAGATTTGAACCTGGTCACACGTGAGTCACTGTAAACCTTGATTTCTCATGGTAGGGCATTCTTCATTAACTTTGTAGTTGGGATGATCTCAAAGGCCTAGGACCAGGACATAGTTATTAGCAGGCCTTATAAAGCTGATCTGTTCATAAAGTCCTACCGTCAATGGCAACACCTCTGTTCGTGTGTATGCCTATGCTTCGCTTCCCAACCTTTCCGTGTCATGACAAATGCAGAATCCAGTGAGTGAGTGAGGTTATCGTGGCAGAAGATGAATGAGGACAGTCTCTTGATTGCAAACGTTATTGCATGTTTTATCACACTTGTGGTTCCTGGTTTGTTTGTTTTTTTCACTTCTACCACCTTACAAATTCTAGGTATTTGATTTACTCATTCCTCTGCCTTCTAACACTAAAATAAAACATTTTAAAGACGCTCGTGCTTCGATTCTTGACTCATTTCCCATGTTTTGATGCTTGAGGCTGATGACTTCTCTTGTTATTTTATTATCTTGCCATTTCCAGCTTTATGGAAACCAGAATAAATCATTCGTTTTGATATTTTTTTTCCTCTTCTGTTTTTACCCATTGGACCATGAAACGTGTGGTAAACAAGATTAGATAAGAGGCCTCTGTAATCTGTCACGTGTATTAAAAAGAACATGATATAGATATAGATATTGATATAGATAGAGATATAGATTTTTTTTGGTTAAATAAACTCAGGTTCTGGTCTTGACTCTCATTAACTGCATGACCTTGGAAGAGAACTTATGCTCTGAGTCATGTCTTCATCTGAAAAACAGAAAATCCAAATGCTTGCTTTTATGTACTTCAAAGAACTATATGAAGGATTCCATGAGAAAACATTTCTAATTATCTTGCCCTGGGCCGGGGAAAGAGGAGATGTCAGTAATTGTTGCTTATACTGTCCTGATGTTTTCACTTATAAAAACCTCCATACATGCTTCCTTCCCGTTTCAGAGTACAAAGTGTCCCTTCTTTTTTTTTTTTTTAGTGACGCCTCCATCTGTATTTCTGATCTTATCCTCTTTCGTTTTCTTCGGTGTCTTAGTGTTGTTGAGGAAGTGGACGATGATGGCTGCCAGGTATCGAGTCCTTTGTATGTGCTCAGCACTGGACAAGGTGCTCGAGGCCCATTATCTTAAACTCTTACAACCCTCCAAAGTAAGGATTATTATCTCTTCTCACGTGATACTCTTTGCACTTCAATTCATTTTATTTCTGTGACCCTACCTAACTCTCTTGGGTTTTTGTGAAATAGCAGAAAATATGTATATTGGTGTCTCTTCCTGGTGTCTGGCACCCAGCTACTAAATCCTTTGGAATTTCTCGAGTGATAGGATGTCATTTGTGCTAGTAAGATGACTCTTGGTGGGTGGGCTCTTGGATGAGGCTGGTCACCAGAAAGACCAAACCATGACTAGAAGATTGGAACGTTCAGCCCCAACCCCTTTTCTCCAGAGAGGGCAGAACATTGAGTTAATGATTGATAAAAATCTGGACAAGTAAGGGGTTTGAGGAACTTCCGAGTTGGTGAACACGTGGAGGGCCTGGGAGAGTGGCGTGCTTGGTGAGGGCATGTTAGCCCCTCCCCACATACCTTGCTGTTCCTGAGTTATATCCTTTAAAAAAAATGGTTATCTAGTAAGTAAACTTTTCATGAGTTGTTTGACCTGATCTAGGAGATTCATCAAACCTGAGGAGGGGATCATCAGAACCTCTGATTTATAGCCATTTGGTCAGAAGTACAGGTAACAACTTGCATTTGGGATCGGTGTGTAAAACGGGAGGAGGGGACAGTCTTGTGCCACTGAGTCCGTAATTTTGGGGATTGACGCTATCTCCAGATAGTGTCAGAATTAAGGAAAATCGTAGGAAACTCAGTTGGTGTTTCAACAGAAAATTGCTTGGTGGGGCCAAAACCCCCACACATCTGGTGTCAGATGTGTCGTGAGCGTGGTGGTAGTGTGAGAGTAACAACCACCACAGGGGAAGCGAGTTTTTCTCAGTTTTCATCTTTTTGAGTGTTTCTTCTTTGTCATTCTTATAAGTTTTTTCCAGAGCGTCTTGGACTTGGGTGTTCCCTGAATGTGACCTTAGCCTCTTGTCTGTTTTAGTCAACATGAATCCCCTCGGTGACCGCATCTTTTTGTCGTTTTACCTGCACTTGTATGTTGATGACGCTAAAATCTGTCTTCGTATCTCTTTCCTGTATGTCAGAATGACATCCGAAATACAGACCGTTTGTATCCATGATACCTAAAACTCAGCCTCTTCCAAAAAGTACTTCTCCACTTTTATCCTAAGAATTTTGTTTCTTCCATGTTCTCACAATAACTGACACCATCCAGTCACCCAAAACAGAAGACTTGTAACCATCAGTTCTTCTGATCGTTTAGCGTGTTACTTCATCTGTATAACTTTGAACTAGTTTCCCTCAGCTTCTAATCATTCACTGCTTAGTTCTTACTATTCCTCACTGGGTTTTATTTTAGTAACTCTTGATGGTCTCTCTTATTAATCTTGCCTCCTTCAAATCCATTATCCACACGGGCACCAGAATGTTCTATCTGAAATGCTGGCTGTTTGCAGTTGTTCCCTGTTCACTGATGAGTGACTTTCCTTAATGTGCCAGTCTCGGCTCTTCAGCCTGGCACAGAAGACTGTGAATGACCTTCATCTTCATGGCTTTTCTTCAGCTCCCTGTTCACCCCTCTGCTCTGTACTTTATGCTCCAAGGATAACAAACTCTTTAGTTCTCCCAGTATGCCATGCTGTCTCATTACTCTCTGCTTTTGTGAAGCTGGTGTCTCCCCATGGATGCCCTTTTTTCTGCGTGGAGCTAATGCCTCTTATCCTTCAAGGTGACTCAGATATGCTTCTTAAGATGCTTTTAAGGTCATAGTTTGGCCCAAATGGTCCCCCTCTGGGCTCTGTCTCACCCTGTGCTTGTCTTTACCTTCGTACTTCCTGTCGTACCAGAAATCCCTATTTACGTGTCCTTGCTTTAGAGTTGGTTCCCTGACGGCAGGGCAAACATGTTCCAGCATCCAACATAGTTTCCGGAGCATAGTAGATGCTAAATAAACATTTGCTGAATGAAGCTCAGCTTCCTGCATCGGACGTAATCATCTCGCTAGAGATTTTGAGCCCGGCCATGACCACAGATGATGACTCATCACCCCCACACACCCTAAAGGAGAAAAAAGATGCCTTGCTCAGTAAAAATCTGTGAAAGTGGCATTTCAGAATCATGAAAGCTGACATGAATAGAATGCAAAATATACGCAGTTCTAAATTCTGTCTCATTTTCTGGGTTGTATTGCTTTAAGCAGGGAAAAGCAACAATATTTTGATGTTTTCTAGAATCTCTGACTTCAAAAGCTGGTGATTTGCATTTATCCTCTAAAAATACCGTCAGGCACTTTCCTGTCCAAGTGCCTTCCACTAAGACTTGACCTTTAGGGAAGAGGCTTTTGGAAGCTAAAGGACTGGCAGACATTATTTCAGTGATAATCAACTACAAACAGCTTAGCCTAGCAAGGTAAAGAGAAAAACAGAGTTAGAGCCCCCCCAAGGAACTTAGTGTACAGTACACATTGTATTCAATAATAAGCAAGGCTTTCATTATTTTAGCTCTTTATGAATATTTTGAAAATACAGTAATTACCAACGTTCTGCTATTTCTGAATCATGCATTCACCCAGTCTTCATTTCCTGTTCTTTTTCCTTTAGCAGTAGAATATTTTCAAAAGCTCAAGGCCAGTATATCTACGTTAAAAATATTTCCATCACGAAATGATTAATATTATAAATATAAACTAGTAGATTTTGTTGCTTTAAATCGTAGCAGAAATAAATGTTATTTTTTGGTCTAGTTAATAAAATATACGTCAAGAAACCCATATAATCACCGCTTGTAGGAATGGCATTATTTATACTTCTAAATTGTTTCTGGAAGCACTTGAGTCTTCTGGTTTAGAGTAGGAGCTGATAGACTCCAACCCACTCACTGGCCAAATTCTGCTCCCTGTTTGTTTTTGAACATAAAGTTTTATTGGAACACATCCGTGCCCATTCATTTGTATAATGTCTATGACGCCTCTTGTGCTGCGATGGCAAAGTTGGGTATCTACCATGGCGTATATGGCCTGCAAGCCCTAAAACATTTTCTGTCTTGTTGTTTACAGATGCAGTTTGCCAACCACCGGCGTAAAGTCTGAGCTTCCTGTTAAAATTTGTGTTGCTTTAGATGAGTCACTTAATTTGTTTGAGATTGTTTAATCATCTGTAAATAGGAATGAAAGTCAAGTCTAACTCATAGGATTGTTTTGAGGATCCAAAGTATTAAGGCTTGTGAATGCTCGATAGGGTGTTTGGCACGTCATGAGCGCTAAGCGTTATTAGCTTTGTTACCGTTGTTAGCATTATTAGTTTTGTTGGTGATGGTTCCGGTAGTATTGGAGTCAGAGAAACCCATGGCTTCAGATTGCAGCTACGCCACTTAGAGTCTTGAGGAAGTAGGTTGTTCTGTCTGAGCCTGTTTTTGTATTTGTAGAAAGGAGATAACAGTTCCTTGTGAGACCATTGTATGAAACGAAGATGACAAAGCCTTGGGACATGGCAAAGGTTCATGACATGGGGCTCTGGTCTGTTTAGATGGCAGTAACTGGGCATGTGGATCCTTGCAGAGATCTAGTTGACATGTTCTCAAGAGACGTCCTGGGGTAATACTGCGAATCTTGGTAAATGTGCTACTGTCCCAAGCCCAAGTCTCAGCTTTGAAGGTCTAGGTACCTTATTGAATTATTTCTTGAACACTAAGCTTCTCCCTCATGAGGTGAACATATAAACCTGTGAAGTCAGTTTGTACAATTACTTTTCAAACTAAAACCGCTAAAGGGATTGGATGCTTGTGTCTCTGGATTAAGGTCTGGTGCATAAGCTTCTGTGGGAGGTTGTGAGTGTATTGGGAACCAAGGTCGTCTCATAGGTCCTTTGCATGTTTAATGGATAATGCCTAACGTGTGTCCATCACCACACCCCACCACATCGTACCTTCGCATGGGCTCAGACAGGGCTTGGATGGGAAGTATCTGCCTTTGATTGTTTGTCTCCACTTCCAGAGGAATGGAAGGTCAAATGGCTTTCCTTCTTCCTTTCTCCATGTAGATATAGTGAATCCAGTTTCGGTCCACTCCGCATAACTGTGTTCAAGTCTAGGGAGAACCCGGGGTGGGGAAACTGGCTGGCTCAGGGTAGCAATTACTGATGCACTGATGTGAAAGGCATTTGCTATTTTACACAGATATTTGGTTTACTGATGGACAAACAACATGTGCCCTCAAACTCGAGATGGCAAAATATATTTAGAAAGTGAATTCAAAGTCAATATTCATAAGAGGCAGAATAAGGAAAGGTGATAGGAATTTTACCATGATTTTCATGAAGTAAATATTTCCTTCTTAAAATGAGATATTTATTTGGGAGGAAGACAATGGCTTCCACAGCATATCCTTGCAATGATGCTGATTCGTTTATGAAACCAGTTGTGGGTGCAATGAGGTGAGTGTAGTTTCCGATGGGCATTGCACCTGATGCCCTGTCAGCCTCTGATGACAATAAAGTGTATTAAACTTCCTCCCCCTGCTTAGATGAGTGGTTTATGTCATTGGGATATTGTTGTTGGGTACATTATAATAATTAATTTATTATAATAATTAACTTATATTATGCTTAAAAAAATATCAATGTGCTTTTCAGAATTAAAATGGATTTCAATGCATATGATTGCAAGAACAAATAGCAAAATTCATTTTATGTCACACTAACTGTCCATTTTCAGCCAATCATTCCTAGGTAGACTTTGGCTCAAATTGCAAGAGTTTCTTTCCTTCACAATCACTAAATTGCGTATGTGCCATGGAGTTCTCTAATTCTCTTATTGATCGTAGTTCTTAAGATCATTAAGAAATACCATCGATCCAGTATTGTCATCTAGAGATAATATTGTCATCTTGAACCAAATAATACTCTCTGGGATATTATTATATAATATAAATGATTATTTTATTCGACAATTATTTACTGAGCATCTACTGTGTGCCAGGCACTGGCCTAATTTCTGGAAATACAGAAGTAAATAAAACACCATTCATGGGCTTACCTTCTAGTGGAAGGATTAGGAAATAAAAGCAAATAAATAACGAAATATAGAGCCCATTAGATAAGGATAAAGGCTATGAGAAAAAGGAAACACGAAGATGGGGTAAGGATAGATGGGAAGGGAAAACAGTCACCTTTAGATATTGATAATGAGCTAAGACCATCGGGGGAGGTATCTAGGAATGGGAGAGGTAGGATGACCAACTCATTTTGGGTTGCCCAGTATTATTGGTGTTTAGTACCGAAGGTCCTGTATCTTAGGCAACCGCTCAGTCACTGGTAAGCCAGGATCATTGGCGATCTTAGGATTGGTGAGAGCATGCCTCCGATTAGCCAGCAGTCGACAGACCAGTGAGTGTCAGGGGAAGTGACAAATGATGAGATTAGAAGTGAGCCGACAGCATCAGATGTGTAGGGCCTTGTCGACCATTTTAAGAATTGTTTGACTTTGAGTGAAATGCAAAGCCAATGGAGAGTTGGCATTGGGGTGAAATTGGTTGACTGATGTCTCTTACTGAAGCCCTCGCTGGCTTCTGTTTTGAGACTAGAGAAAGCATCAAGGGCAGCAGCAGAGCATCGAATTGAGACGCTCCCACCGTGACCTTGGCTTGAGATGATGGAAGCTCCAGTCGAAGTTCAAAGAACCTGAGAGAAGCTACGTAGTGACCGAGGAGCAGGATGGTGTTGGCTCGGGCCAAAGCCAGGTGGCCATCGGAGTGAGAAGTCGTGGGATTCCAGATGTCTGTTGGGGATGGAACCAGCAATTCCATGGCAGTTTGGATGTGGAGGAAAGAATGGATGGTGTCACGAGTGACTCTTGAGCTCTTATCTTGAGTTACTGAAAGGAAAAACATTGCCATTGCCATTAGACTGAGAAGAACTGCTTTTTAAAGGGTAAGATCGAGAGTTGGGTTTTGGATACCTGTTAGATATGCAAGTGAGAACTTTGCATAGGCAGTTGGGTTTAGAAGTCAGAGGTTCTGAGGAGAAGAGAGGGTTGGGTGGTCTCATGGGGGCTCACGACCTCCTCTTCGCCCTGGGTTCATAATGAGGCCCGGTATTTCACACTACAGCTACTTTCTGCAAATATTTTATTGCAATTCTGCCCCATATTAATATCTAAAAATACAATGTGATAATAAATCCATTTCTCCACAACAGGTGTTGAATGGAATTAAGCGAGGTGTAAGTGTAGGGTGCCGTATGTTTGTTTTCCCACAAGACTTTAATGAGTTTGTCTATTAGTTTAACATAACAAATTTTGAATACTGGGAGACGTTTGATCGTGCCATAGAATGTTCTTGAACATTGTCTAAAGCTCCTGTTTGGTTGATTTAAAGAATTTTATTACTATTGGTTAAAGAGACACAATTATTTTAAATTCTTCCGAATTGGGGAAATTCATATGGAAAAATATGGAGTCGTATTAAGCCTGGTATCTACTGTGAAATGTAGTAGCGAAATATACTAGCGAAGCTAGCTCTTCTTCTCTTTCCAGGGTGAAGTGCTGTTGTACAAAGCAAACCAGTTTTTAGTAGGGGGAAATTAAGGCCGAATGCTCTGTGTTACCATGCTAATATATTGCAGCAGAAGAAAAAGTTACCTTTCCAATTTTGCATAAATGGAAAAGCAAGATTTTACCTATGTTTTGTTTTTAGTCTGCAGATGTAATTAAAGTCATACTGAGTCGTGGCTGTACTTTGCAGTGACCTGAGTCCCACTTCCAAAGGTTGTGATAGAATTCGTGTGGAGCGTGATCTGGGCATCACGATTTTAAATATCTCTGAAGATGATGTTAATGTGCAGCCAAATCTGAGAACCTCTGGTATAGGACAGATTCTGCTTTTGTGGTTTGCAAGTTCATTTGACAGGGAAGATTTTTATAGTAAATTTGTAAACTTCTAAGAAGGAAAAAGAACTCTAGTAAGTGTAAGAAGAGTCTTCTGTGTTTGTACAGGTTCGAATTCCTTTGAAGGGTCTGTGGTGTATGTAGACCTTTGAAATATGGTAGGCACGGTCCAGGCTTGTTTTTATCCTTATAATGTGGGAGATGCATCTCCTATGATGATTTATTTGGAGTGGCCTACAAGCAGGTTGGGGAGACTGAATGAGAATCTATATAATCAACCACTTGCCCTCTTTCTACACACTGTAGGTCTATCCTTTTAGTAGAGAAAAAAATATATATTTTAAGCCTGACTTTAAAAGTACCTTGTAATTTCCCCAAATTTCTATTACAATACTAAGTACTGGTAATTTTACTATGCTTGGTTATTATGACAGCCCTTTTCCCCCTTTGTATATTATAAAAGAAAATGTGTAGTGCTTCAAATAGCTCCTTTTTTCTAAGACAGATGGAATGCTTGGAAGTGAAATCTTGAAGCATGGTTATTAGTGTAAGTCTGGATACATTCAGTAACAAATTATTGGTTCACTTTTGGGTTACTGGCTGTTGGCAGAGTGATGATAAGCTGTTATTTGTCTCTTTGGTTTACATGTATTCTGTACAGAAAACGGTTGGGAGGAGGGCTTCACTTGGATGCTATGGGGTCTCCCGTAGTTACGTGATGAGAACCTAGTGGTCCTTTCCTCAAAGCCTATTCTCACTTGGGATGTTGCTCTGATGAAGGTCAGTTTTTTGAAATCCTTGAGCAGAGCTAGACAGGGCACTGATACAACTCATACCTGGTTTCCCCACACAAGCTGGAGACTGTATCTTGGGATCTATGGAGAACATCTACAACTTCCTTCTATACACTGAACCCCCAGACGTTCCCTGACAATCTGCTAGGCCTTCCTCTTCCCAAATGTGATGCTGGCCTCGTCGTTTTTGACAAAAGCATTCATAGTAGTTAAGGTACTCATACCCCAAGTCTCAGTGCTTTAGTACAATAAGCGTTTGTTTCTTGCTCACATCCCTGGTCAGTGTAGTTTCAATCGGGATGGACTGAGTCCACATGGCCGTACGGGAATCCAGGTGCCCTCCCTCTTATGTGTCCACCATTCTCTAGATCGATGGCTCATCTCTGTTCAGCTAGCACACGGAGGACCTCAAGTGGGAGGTTTTCAGTTGATTAGGCTTAGAAGTAGCACTTTGACTTCTCATATCATATTGGCCTGAGCTCATCACACAGTGTCAGCATAAGGAAGCCTTTCCGTTTGCCCAGGAAGAGGAGAGTGGGAATACCCCTGAGTAGCTCCAGTGTCCTCCATAGACACGGTCAGGAAAACTTCGGAGTACAGTTACTGCAAAATCCTAAAGGATGGGAGCCTCCTGCCCTCCCTCTGGGATCAGCTGAGGTTTATATAGTGCAAAGAGCAGCAGACTTCACAGCAAGAAATCTGCGTTCTAGTCTCTACTCTGCATTCATTTTTGGTTAAGGGCTCATCCCTCATTTCTTCACCTATGAAAACAATGTGTTCAACCTCTCTGGATGATTTTGAGGACATAATGAGCTCATAGTTGGGATATTACTTTTGGAAGTATCATCTTTTCTGCTGCATCCTACAGCATCTTGCACAGTCTAGCATTGCCTTTCGGTGAAAGTTTTCCATTACATTGACAGGATTAGCATATTGTTAGTTTCTTAGGGCAAGGGTCCCCAACCCCCGGGCTGTGGACCAGGGCTGTGGACCAGTACCATCCGCGTCCTGTTAGGAGGGGAGGGGTGCCTCGCAGCAGGAGATATGTGGTTGGCTAGTGAAGGAAGCTTCATCTGTATTTGCGGCCGCTCCCCAGCGCTGGCATCACCGCCTCAGCTCCACCTCAGATTATCAGGCATTAGATTCTCATAGGAGCACTGGTCCCTGGTGTCAAAAGGGTTAGGACCATTGCCTTAAGGTACATATGCTTCTACAAGGAGATGTTTCTAATTTGGGGTCCCTTAACATAATACCGAGGGCATTTTGATATGAGTGCCATTTTGAGCTTTACATTCTTAGCAAATATCTTCATATGGATTCTTCACT
>NW_006431911.1:520784-524954 GCF_000325575.1 Pteropus alecto | reverse complement strand
GGCCATAACCTGCCCTAGGGGAAATGTGACTGTTCTACTTGGTTCTGTTGCCATTTCCATCTTTGTTTTTCTGCTTTTACTCACCAGTGTGGACGCCTGGGGTTGTGGCTTTATATCACATAACTAGGTAATCTAAAGCCTATCAATGAAATGGTAATCTGTCCAATTATGTGATTAAGCGTTTGGGAGAATCCAGGGAAGCCACCCAGCATGTGAACTGGGCACTACACAGTTTGGCTCTTTTGGTGATTATGGAAAAATCCTTGCCTGTTCAGAGGACCACAGTTTTCTTCATTAATAAAGTATTAAAGGAATCTTCTCTGAAGTTCTTTTAAACCTTCCAGCTCTAGGGTCTATTCTAGGGGTCAGTTGACAGGCAAGGTCGGGAATCACGTTCTTAAAGCCGGAATGGAAAACTTTTGACATATTTGGGTTCCACTTACATCATAGATAGATGCTATTTCTAGTCATATCACATTATGTCTAGTTTATCGTTAATAGGATTGAGTTTGTGTTTGAAACTACGGCTAAGTGACACCATTATAGCAGTGGTGGTTTTGCCTCTACCTCCTCAGTGGACATTTGCAATGTCTGGAGACATTTTTGGTTGTCACAGTTGAGGTGTTACACGGCTGGCAGGACAGCCCCGACCCCTACTTATATCTTACAGAAAGGATTATTTAACTCCAAATGTCAATTTTACTGAGACTGAAAAGCTCAATTAGAGACAGTAGGTGGAGACTCAAACTCTTCAGCTTTGTGCCACCGGCATGAGGGATGCTTTTGCAAGAGGAAATAGATATTTGAACCTTGTGGAACCTTGAGTTTGGCATAGATCATGAGAGGAATGAGAACTGTGGCGAATAACGAGAAAGTGGCCCTAAAAATCATGTAACATTTGCTAGTATTTAATTCCCAAAGTACTAATGGACTAGTAGAATGTCCTCTGATGAAATTACTGGATCCTGGGTCAGAAAATTCAAATGAAAAATACCCACATGCTCGCTACACCTAATTTTTATCTCTTGGCTATGGTCCACATGTAGAATTTCTTCCTTTAGTTTTATCAGTAGATGTTTTTTTTGTTCCTGAACAATTCTTTATATCCCTGATGAGGAATATTAGTTAGCATGCCAAATGCCATTGTCTTTTCCAAAAAAATGCTTTTAAAAAATACCGTCTTTGGTTTGTCTTGGATGAACTGCTTAATTGATCCATGTGTCAAATAATTTTCTATTCTCTTAAGACTCTGTGACCATCTGGTTGATTTAAAACTCCTAAAAACCGAAATCAGTTTAATTGCACATAGGATATGGCAAGAGGGGAGAAGGCATAGATCAGTCTCAATATTGTACTGAGGTTACTGATTGGACTAAATGATTATGACCAAACTTCATGACAGTGTCATGAATAGGAAAAGTTAATTTGCAAATTCACATAATGGTTGTCTTACTCTTCAATTTCAGATATACATATAGTAATGTAGAAATGTACACACGTGTGTATGTACATATAAATTTATGCCTTTGTCTTTATTCACATGTATATTTATATTATATATAAAAATAATGTCTAACAGTCAAAAAGTAAGCAACATTTTTATTGTATTTCCTTACGCATCATTTCCTTTGTAAATCTGTTCGGAAGATCATAAGGTATGACATTGGCAGCTAAAACAGAATATTCTTACTGTTGAGATCTTAGTAGAGTCTGTAGTTTAGTTAATAGTATTGTGCCAATGTCAGTTTCCTGGTTTTGACAAAATACTATGGTTATGGAAGATCGAGTTACCCTTTGGAGAAGCTCGGTCAAGAGTACATGGGAACTCTGTGTATTATGTTTGCAATTTCTCGTGAGTCAAAAACAAAATGTTTAAAATAAATACAGTTTGGATTGTCTTCCTGCTTCCAACAGCAAATAAGTTTAGTGTTCTTAAAATTGAAGTAATCCTCCCACCTATGCTGTGTCATTCCTACACCACTCACTTATAAAAACTAATATCTCTGCTAGCGTGACTATTTTATAGAAATTGTAACTTTTTTCATGTCAACTTTTACTAACCAATAACATACATGCAAAAATCCCGTCTGCAGTGATTGATTTTTCCCAGATGGAACACACTTATGCAACCAACACCCAGATCAGGAACCGAAATATGATCAGCACCCAGAGCCCCACCATCATCGTCCCTCCATCACTGGTGCCCCTGACAATCCCTACGTGGGCCCCACCCTGGCCAAGGTAGCAATATCCCACGTCCGTTACCATAGATTAGCTTCGACTATAACCTTGGCCTAGTGAAATTTCAGATGCTTCACATTTTCTGCCAGCGGAAAGGTGTAGGCCCATCTCCCAGGTTGTGTGCTGCATTAGTCCAGAGGTTTACTTTCTCACACAGTTCTCACACCGTTGGGCTCTACTCTTTGCTACTCACCTGTGCCAGGTGAGTTAAAGTAAAGCAGAGCCGGGTACCCCAGATTTTCTTCAATTTTGTAGGTTAAATTTGTGACTGCAGCTTGTTTTTTCATGGTAAAAGTAGAAGGTTTTATTTGGATGACAGTGAGAGCTTTTGCATGGTAATCAAACAGTTAGTCCTGTATCTTTTGTCATTAATATGTTACCTAGACAACTGCCTGTCAGACTTCTTGAGCATCAGACTCCCCTGGGGATCTGTTTGAAGTGCGGATTCTCATACAGTAAGTCTATGGTTGAATCAAGGATTCTGCATTTCTACCGAGTTCCCTCGGATTCAGATGCTGTGGATACAAGGACCACACTGATGTAGACAGTTTCTCATAACCAGGGGGCAGCACTGTGGTGGGTGACAGCAGGGACTCTGGGGCCACATTGCGCACATTCAAATGCTTGTTCTGCCATATACCTGTGGGCTTCAAATAAAGTTCCTAATCCTTCTCTGCCTCAGTTTACACATCTGTCACGTGGGGAAAATAATGATAGCATTTCGTGAGGTTTAAATGATATCTTAAATATAATGTACTTCGAGCAGTGCCTGGCACATAATAAGCACTCAGTAAATGTCATCATCATTATTCACTGATTGGGCATTTTGGATATTCTGTCAATCAATCACTGACATTGAACTTGTAGCCGCTTGTCCTTCCAGGTAGGTATGTATTTTGGGGAGAAGCGTTGAGGAAGGAGTTCAGTCTTGGCATTTGGATTTGAATGGGCACCATGAACACATCGACAATCCTGCAGTACCTGGAATCAAGTAAATGACAGAGGGGGTGATTGGACTCATTTAAACGGTGACAGAGTGCAAGCCCTTAATACCTGAGCAGCACCTGATGAAATCAGTGATTATGGTGGTTGACTCTAGGATGACTTATGAAAAGAACAGTTTGCAGGACTTTTTATTAACTCATCTCGTCTTTAGAACATCTGATCTCAACATTTAAGGGGTGAACCTTGACCTATTTGAAATCTGTAAAAATTCTTAGCAAGTGAATATTAGCTGGCTACTGAGGAAATAAGTTCGGGAGGAAAAAGAATATCACGCCCAAGAAAACACAATTCTTGTTTGAAACTACAGCTTAACAAACGAAAATGACTGTCATTTTAGTTGCCAGAGCTACTGTAGTACCCACTTCATCTTTTAAGGAAGTACAGCTCCTGTCCCCTACCAATTGCCATCTTGTTTTTTTTTTAGATAGAGATGACTTTATGGAATCGTAGGTATTTTTTGTTATTTTACAAAATTAACTCGGTTAAAATGCATTCAGAAAGTGCCAGGAAGAATGAAATTTTGAAAGTATTAACAAGTAAATGTCTAAAATTGTTAAAGAAGATAGTTACTGTCCATTTTACTCAGTTCACTTGTATTTTATATTTTCTGCCAAAGTATAGTATGACTTTTTTTTTTTTTTTTTTTAGCACTTAGGGTAATTTGGCTTTTAAATAAGACACATTTGGAGACACTGGAAATTTTGCAAGTGTCAAGCTAACATGGATTTATTTCTCAAATACAGATTGTTTCATGAGTAAAAAATTAAAAATGACTTAAATAATATGTAAATGCAGTGTTTAATTATTTGATATGCTACGATGATAGTCCTCTTAGTTTATAGAAGTTTCTGATTCCTCGCTGTGCCGGTCTCGTTAGTGGGGGCGGTATTTTTGTAGGACATTAGAATATATAGTGCCAGCTAT
>NW_006431911.1:511601-520729 GCF_000325575.1 Pteropus alecto | reverse complement strand
ACTCTGTTTTTGGCTCTTTTATGCTTCATGTATAGGGAATTACCTTGCGAAGACTTTCTTCTTTGTATTGAGTTTGTATTTCTGGGTATCATAACTACATGTGATTTAATTTGCCTCCTTGACTGAAATGTTTCTTTTCTGTATTGTCGTTCTCACTTTGTTTTCCGCAACAGAGGTGACAGTATTTCCGTGCTACTATGCCATTTTTTGGAAAAAGTGCTTATTTCCTCATTATGGAATTGCATGACATCACAAAATTTCATTCGTATCTTCATTTAGTCATTTATTGACTAATTAATTCAATAAATGTTTATGGGGCTTTCTTGTGCAGAAGGGGGTACCCAAAACATTCTGAAGGGCTTGGGGTCCCTAAATATCCACAAGAATGCATTTATTTTATGATTGAAAAAAAGAAAAACAGTCTTAGGTATCTGCTTTTTCCAATTAAAAATTAAAAGAGAACCGAAATCAGGCACAGATCCAGATTTTGTGAAGCCAGAAGCTGTTACATTAAGAGAAACCCTCTTTGGGGAAGAATCATCCAAAAGTATGAATATAAATTGCAAGAACCCCACCCAGAGCCTCTGAAAGAGCCTCGCAATTAGGGCTCTTAAACTGAGACATCATTAGCCTCACAATCAATCTGCTTTGGGATAAAAACAGGCCACTTGACTCTGAATAAATGCATGTTTCTTCTTAACTTCTGTTAAAAAGAGATAACTCCAACAGCACAATAAAGCAAAGCGAGGAGAGATGATTGAGTTTTATAGCTTATGTCAGCAGCCCAGCAATGCGTTGATCGTGGCCCACTTTCGTTTCCTAAGTTCCTTTGGTCGGATTCGTTTCTGGAAAGATGTCAGCAGAAGGAAGCCATGAGGATACAGGGCGCGTTCGGGATGCTCCCGCGTTCGGCGTTGGAGCGCTGTTCGGTTTCACTTGACATTTAAAGATGAGTCCTGCTTTTCAAGAGCGAGTTGCGGCAATGAGCCCATACACAGAAATAACTATTGTCCAAGATAGGACGTATTTCCTTTCTAGAAGGCGGTGAGACATGACATTAAAGAAATCCAGAAGAGCTAAGATGACTGCCAGTTGAGGAAATGCAAGCTCTCTCAGAAACACAGCAGTTCAGCGTGACTTTGATTGATCGGTGACATGTGCGGATGCAACTCAACAGGATTTCAAACAGAGCGCTTGATGCAAACCACAGAAGAGGAAGAAAGGGCTTGAGGCCAGCTCTGTGTGACAGAAATGCAGGGAACGGAGGGCTGAAATGAGAAAGGTGGCCCCACTGTGGAGAGCGGGCAGGGCTGGGGCGAATCCTCCTTTTCGTTGACTGTGTAGTAATGGGAAGCCTTTGAAGAACTGTGAGTCAGGAGTGAGTGACAACCTTTGAGGAAAAATAATTGATAGGATTAAGGTGATTTAGAGATCAGTTTAGCTGAACCTCTAACTTTCCAGATGGGTAAACTGGGACCCAAAAGGGACAATGACTTGTCGAGACCACAGCGTGAGAGAGTCAACTGAGTTCTCCAGATGAACTATGTGTCCTTTTTGTCCCAAGTCATTGTGGGCCAGGCTCAACTCCAGCCCCATAAGTTGGTTCACAAAAAACCTTGTCCCTTCCTATATCTAGGGTGTGGAAATGGGCAAGGTAAACCTGATTGATGGTTAGCTAAAGTATCAGGTATTTATTAGAGCTTAAATATCAGTCTTCAAGTCCTTTTATATAAAGCAGCCCTGTGCAATAGAAATTAAACACATAAAAAATTTAAAATCTGCGAGTAGCCCTATTAAAAGTTATAAAATGGCAAAATTAACTTTAATAACTTATTTTATTTAACCCAGTAGATTGCGGACTTCATTTCAACAGGTAATCAATATGAAAAGTATCATTTAGACATTCTACATCCTTTTTTTAAAAAATTAAGTATTTGTGATTTTTTTCAATCATGGTGTAGCTCTGTTCAGAATCATCACATTATACGAGCTCCATAGCCACCTGCCAGATTGCACAACCGAAGAATAAAGCTTTATACCAAGCTTTAAAGGAGGGCAATTCTGAATTTCTAGGAAGGACTTTTGTATTCTCATAGGTCACCCTTATGTCTGATCTTGCTAGTAGGAATTACAAGAAATGAATGAAAACATGTCCCCAAAGTCAGACCTCTGTGTGAAACGTGGAATCTCACTCTTTATTCTCTCATGAGAAATCTGGATGAGGGCCCTGCCTAGGTCTCAAGTTCATGGCTAGTCTTTGCCTTGGCTCACTGTTCTCAGAAGGGTCCATTGTTCCATGACGGGGGTGACTGCTTTTTCTTGAGAATGTTTTTTCCTACCTAAAATTCAAGGTTCAAGGTTCAATAGTAACCAAAAAAGTGCAAAAAGTACCAAGCCTGTTTTTTGACAGGAAACGCTAGGGAATGATTGTTTTTTTCCGGTCCGTATTTGATTTTCACCCATTTCAGTTCCTCCTTCGGTTCACAGATGCTCCCCACCACCTGTTCTGTGAATATATTCTTTTCTCGACCGGCTTCCCATTTGTTTTCATATTGGACAAAGCAGATTCCAGCTATCACTCATTAATTAAGCCCATTCAATCTGAAAAGCTTTGTCCACATGCAGCCAAGAAGGTAGTCACAGGCATTATTTCCAAATCTATTTCTAAAAGCTCGTCAGTGGGTCTGGGTAGCAGCTTAACTACTAAAGGGAAATGAGAAGGAAGGAAAGATGTTCGTCAATGATTGGAGCTGACATGTGGAGTCAAGTCTGTAAGTGAGTTTCGTGATATCACCCTGATGACGTGGTGTAGCAAATGCTTTTGTGGCCCCGCACGTAATTCCTGGGTTCTCACGGTACCCGGCCATGCTGGGGGCTCCCCGCCCTCAAGCGCTTGGGCTTTGCCGTGTGTGAGAACTTTCTCTGTTCTGATCTTTGATGGAGCAGGCCAGAAGGGTCGGGCAGTTGACATCACGTGGAGTAGCCCTCAGCTAATGAAAGACAGGAGTTGGAGCATAAATACGCCATCTCCTTTCATCCACAGGTGACACACGTCTGCGGCATGCTCTTCAGTTTCCTAGGGTCCCAGTGGGACTGAGCTCCGCTGTCTTGCTCTTCTGATCATCACTCCTTCTACTGCTTTTCCTTCCCTGCCTCACGTCCCTACTCTCTCTATTAGAACTTTCTGAAGTCATCTCCCAGCCAACTGTTTTCACCCGAATCTTTGCCTCAGGGTCTGCTTCTGAGGAAGCAGCCTAAGACATCTGCGTTGCCAGCACTTCCCAGAGGCCAATTGTTTATGGAGCCATGGTGGACACATTTAGAATCCAGAGCCACATTTAGATTCCAGAGCCTTTTCTCCAAATTCCTTCTTTTGCCCGCTGTACTTGGGAACGGGTCCAGCATTCTTCTTGTGGACCCAACTTTCTCCTCTACCATCACTCGTGTAGCCTCCAATCTGCTGCCACCTCTGGCTCTTGGTAGCACAGAGTTTGCTACATTCTCACTGAATGGGGCTCTTTATTTTGGCCACCTGTGCTGTTCTTCTTTGGCGTTGACGATGATTTTCAGGTTTTCGGATTGACCTTGGTCTCTGTTTCGCAAAGACCACCTTATTTGGGCTCCTGTTAGCCATTCCTAGCAGATTCCTTTCAAGTCAGTTGAGACAGATTCCCTTGGGGCTGAGACAGGGGCCACCTTGTTATGTATCTCTTCTGATGAGCGTGTTTCATATGTCAACCCCGTTCTCTTCCTCGTGTGGTCCCAGCTCACCCCAGGCCTGGTCTGACATAATATGGGATTTTGCTGCTCTTCATCTCATCGTCTTGGTGATGTAAACATCCTCATTCTCCTAGCTTCTCTGCTCAGCTCGGCAGAGTCTGAAGAGGAGTCTGACGACTGAGAGCACAGACTCTAACCAGAACCAGACTGCCTGGGCTCAAATCTCGACCCCTTCTCTTCCTAGCAGGGGACCCGGGACCTCTCTGTGCCCCAGTTTCGTTCTTTATAAAGTGGGGATAATAACACGACTTGCCTCCCAGGGTTGTCGGGAAGACTAAATGAGTACAAATTCAAATACACTGTACGGTGCACACACTGTTGGCTCGTCGAGCATGCAGGCACGCACACACGTGTCCACACGTCTGCCCTTGAGTCTCAGACACACTAGAGCAGAGCCTTCCAGTAAAACGTAGCCTTAACTGGTTAGCTTTCTACCGTAAGTTTTCGCTTCCAGTGCTTCCTATGTAGTAATCTGCATCGAAAAGAGATAAACCAACTTTAATGAGAGCAAAGCAAAGCTGTCCAAGGGAGCACATCTGTACAGTAAATGTTGAATCAGACGTGACTCAGGTGTCTTGACCCTGGTTATTTCTTTACAGGAGTTATCAGGAAAGGGGGCATTTGAGGTTTGGTTCCTTGATCTTAAACCCCCACATGGAACCTGAAGGAACCCCTGTGTCATTCCAAGGCAGCCAGGACACCCCCTCCTGGTAATCAAGCGTGGCCTGCTTTTAAATGAAATGTGTTAATCCATAGAAAAATTCAACTTACTTCTTTGGAGCCACAATAGGCAAGAGGATGGTAAAGCTGTTCACATACCTTGAAGCCTCAAATACCTTAGGGAGAGCAGCACCTCCAGGCCCCTGTGAGGGGTACATCTTCCCCTACTGTCATCTAGTAGTCTTGAGCCCCTCACCTAGAGTCCTCCCTTCCCGAGGTCCTAGCTTCCCATTTAACTGCCTGCTGCCCTGCCTGACGATGCTCTCTCAGCTCGTGCTAATGGTTTTTTGTGCTTCCGTCTTCCATGACTTGCATGGGGAAGGCAGAAGAAGTCACACGGTTATTAGGGGAAAAGTAAAGAGGCAACACAAAAACCCATCAGCTTACTCTCCTTTCAGTGCTGAGTGCTGATAATCACCCATCCTAGGTGGCAGGGAAGTTTGGGTGATGGGAGGCCCATTTCTCATTCTTTATAGAACGTTTCACATAGAGTTAGAGTGAAATACAACTTTCTTCTGGAATTTTATTCCCAAACCACGGGACTATACAGAAGAATAGAGATTCTACCGTGATCATCGGGAATTACATTTCAAAGCTAAGATTTCCAAGACAGTTGAATCTTTATTTTGAAAAAAATATCTTTTCCAGTCTAGCAGCCTTCTGTTATTTTTGTTAATTTCAATATTAGTAATGGGATGTATTCTGTGAAAGACATTGTGTTTTGCACACATTATCTTTTTTGAATCGCTGTCATAATTGGTGAGGTAGATATTACTTTTTTAGTGAGTTAATTGCAAATCGAGGTTTAAAGATGTTAAGTAGGGTTCCCAAGATCATGGAGTTAGCAGTTGACCCAGGATTTGAATACAAGTTAATGAGATTCCAAGGCCATGATCTTGACTCGAGTTTCTGTCTATACCCAGCCTGTATGTATTCACAAATTCTGTAGTTTGAGTAATAGACATCATGTTACCTAGGAAGCCGGTATTGATGGGCTGCTGATGCAGATACTATCGTGAAGTCAGAGGCCTGAGAAAACTCTGTGCCATCCTTTAACTGGGATTTGAAGTATTTTTCAAAGAAATGAACTCGGTTGTTACCAATTTGGAATTTACGCCTGGGCTAAATGTACCTGGTGTTTCTGTCATTGTGAAGCCCTTCACCCTCTTCCTGACCCACAATTCTTCCTTGACACCTGACGAGGGGCCCACAGGAGGTCACAGATCTTAGAGAACTGGAGGCTCAGGCCCAGGTGAGGGGCTTAGGACAGGCATTCAGCTCCAGCCGAATGAGGTATAGGCTGAAGAACCGCAATACTTTTAATTATTTTAAACACTGAAAAAAATCTTGAACTTTTAGGTGCAAGAAAATGTTTTAGTAAATAATACTAATACATGTGACATCTTTATATCGATGCAGTGGTAAAATATAATTTTCAGTATTTTCTTATGGGCGAAGGGGTGACAGACATGCCTTGGGTCCTCGGAAGGTATCATGTAGCACGTGGCAACTCATACCAAAGCCTGGGGTCAACACTAGCTTCAGGCAAATCCAGTTGTATTTGGGATACAACTGGATGCTTATGGCCATTATCATTGTCCTGGGGCTGGGCTTGGAGAAGCTCAGGAGAACATCTTTATAGCGATGATGGCTTCATAGCAGCAGTTTGTCATTTGCAAAACCTAAGGATATTGAATCAGTTTGTGGTCAGGGAAGGGGGGAATGGATAAGTAAGTGAGTGCTACCTCTTGGATGTACAGTAGCTTGCCCTTGGCTTGACCAGTCGGCCACACAACTGGGCAAATGGGTGCCTATCATCAGCCAAGTCTACAATGCGGAATCCCAAAAAATCTCCAAATAGGTCAATGTCTATATTTGTACTGTCCTATACATAGCCATTAGCCACAGGTAGCTACTGAAATTTCAATTTAGCTTAGTTAAAATTGAATACAGTTAAAAACTCAGTTCCTTAGCTACATTAGCCTAGCCACGTTTCAGTAGCCAGTACGTGGCCTATGTCAGCCGTATTGGACAGTGCATATACAGTACATTTCCATCGCTGAAGAAAGTTCCACTGGACAACGCTGGTCTATGCCGTATTGAAAGCTGGTTTAGGATTATTGGCGTTTAGGATTGTTAGTTTCCTAAGAACAAAATCTTAAGTTATAGACCATGTGGAGAAGAATCTTTGGACTACCAAATCTTTCCGCTAGCGCGAACACTGCCCTTGCAGCCTCCCATCTGTTGCTGTGAGCATCCAGTGTTTAGGGAGAACCAAGCGGCTGCCCCCGCTTTAATGAAAAGATAAAAATGATTTGTAATCACTTCCGTTATCATTTCTAACTGAGTGTTTTTTGAAGTCCTTGAGATCAGTTTGTTCTCGTGGGCAGATTAAGCATGTCTTCAGAGATCTGTTTTTTTTGCCATGAATCTGATGAACACAGTCTTCATAGTGTAGATATAAATTTTAGCTTAGACAGGCCCAACCGATGATGCATTGCTGTATTGGTGGGCTCTTCATTAATGAGGCGTTAGTGGAACAATCCTTTTCTCTAGTAAACTTTTCATTTCAGTTGAGGTTTCAGAGCCTGAGTTGTTTAAGTCACCGAGTCACATATGAGACACTGGATTCCTCTGTAGCTCTGTGTCCAGATTTTCTTTGCTAATATTTATTCTGTCATTTATTTATCAGACCGGCACAAGGAAATGATGGATAACACCCTTGGCAGGTCCATAAGCTCATGTATATTTGTTTCTTAGGACTCTTGTTCTTGATATAGAAATTTGTAACATAAATTTAAAAAATTCTGAAATATCTCTTTTCAATGGTAACAAATTATTAGTAACCTCAGGAACTATCTCTTGTAGTTCATTATATCATCACAGATTTCCCCAAACTGTGTTACGAGCTACTCAGATATTTTATGTGCTGTGATAACACAGTTTCTGAAAAAATAAAAAAAAAACCCGCGCATAAGGAGTATGGAAAACACTGCCCGTGAATCCAGTAAAGTTTCTGATAAATACTTCAGTAAACAAAATCTACCGAAGACGTTCTTATTGAGCATTTCTCACAGTTTTTTCGTTGCAGAACCCCCATTTTAAAGTCATTGAACAGTACGTTAGTGTTATTTCTTGACACTTTTCAGAAATATGTTATGAGCCTCGATACAAACTCAGGAACTCAGCTCATCCTATGTACTAGCTTCCTCAGAAGTGTAGGATGCCCCATTTTGGAACCTTTGTTTTATACAGAACATCGTTTTTGTAAGGCCCCCTGCATGCTAGCTAGATTACCTCACTGCTATCCTCCACTCCTTCTGTTCCCCCAAGCTCCCTAAGTTTCCTGAGTAGTGACTGGTTCAGTTGGACGTCGTG
The DNA here is from genome assembly GCF_000325575.1 of Pteropus alecto. Classification (NCBI taxonomy): domain Eukaryota; kingdom Metazoa; phylum Chordata; class Mammalia; order Chiroptera; family Pteropodidae; genus Pteropus; species Pteropus alecto. The sequence continues at coordinate 512,851 of NW_006431911.1, read as the reverse complement.
ACAAGAGGAGTTCCTTTTGTAACTTGACCAGAGCAGGGGGAAAATATTTTTGCAGCAGGTAAGACCCAGATCGAAGACAAGAAATGTGCTTTCTCAAAATGTTGTAGGCAGGGCTGAGGAAAGCTGAAATAGCCACATAGTCTATACGTAGATTCGTGAAACTTCCAGGGCAGAGCCTGAGCTTAAAGCAGTATCACCCTGCCAGTTTATGTTCACCTTAAAGTCCGTCTCTGTGCCGAAGTATTTTCAACATGCAACGTAGGCAAAACACATCTCCTTCCCTGCCACCCCTCACAGATGCCTGTGACGACGTGTTTCCACTCTGGTGTGTGGGACATCACCATCAGGCATATGTTTTATCTGACTAGAGTTGGCCTGTCCTTCCCAGCCGGGGGAAGAGAGTAACAACACAGAGCTGTTTTCTGATTTGGACTTTGCATGTCGCGACCTGCATGAACTTGGCGAAATGGACATGTCTCTATTCCTGTTTTCTTATCTGTAAGATGGGGAAAATAAAAGGACCTATATCATAGGGTTGTTTGGAGAAACTGTAATATGATCAAGAGCTCAGCTATGATGTGAATGGTGTTGGGCAATGCAATATACCCTGAAAATCTCAAAGGTTGCTTTTAACTCTCTGATTTCTATAATTTTTGAGTCATACTTATGAAGCACATACTTATGCCTTTGAGCAGGTTTGGTGTATTGTAGTGCAATTTTGTGATTAGCAGAATGTTGACTTATGCAAGGACCCTTCTGCTCCTTTTGCGTCTTATAAGGATTTCATATGGTTATAGCTTTGATTAAATTGGTTGTAGACCAAGTGGAGAATGATATCTTGTGACTTATTTAGGGGGGGCCTCATTTGTCACTGTAGACAACAGTGAGTTGACCGGAAAGCTAAAGAATGTTGGGGTTTAAGAAAATGTGGAGAGTCTACTGAATGACATTTTGATGTCCTCTAATTGCGTCTTATAAGGATTTCATATGGTTATAGCTTTGATTAAATTGGTTGTAGACCAAGTGGAGAATGATATCTTGTGACTTATTTAGGGGGGGCCTCATTTGTCACTGTAGACAACAGTGAGTTGACCGGAAAGCTAAAGAATGTTGGGGTTTAAGAAAATGTGGAGAGTCTACTGAATGACATTTTGATGTCCTCTAAAGAATGAAAAAAAAAATTAGTGCATTGATTTTTTTTTTTTTTTTTTTTTTATTATAGCTAATGCAGAAATGAATTATAGCTGGGA
>NW_006431911.1:497248-511538 GCF_000325575.1 Pteropus alecto | reverse complement strand
TGTCCTCTAAAGAATAAAAAAAAAAATTATGTATTTTTTTTTTTTTTTTTTTTTTTTTACTATAGCTAATGCAGAAATGAATTTCATAGCTGGGATATACCTAGTCTTTAGTTGCTTGGAGCCTGCATGGCAGAATACCCTCTCTGGAGGTACCTACCAATCCTGACCAGACCTAAGTCAAGAACACTTGAGAGAATGGGTCAGTCCATATAGTATCTTTATTGATTTGCAGTTGAGGCAGGATATGAAAGAAAGTCCATCCTTTAATGCGTTCGTTCACCATTGTTCATATACTGATCGTCTGGTATGTTTTTGGCTCTGTCTAGATGCTGGAGATATAGCGATGAACAAAGCAAGGCCAATAGTTTTTCTTTAGGGCAATGATTGTATTGGGTGTGGGGAATGGGGAGAAATTAATAGCCAATTGTAAAGTTAGGGAAATAATAGTGGGAAGTGAGAGCCTTCAAGAGTGGCCGCTAAACCAGGTCCTGGTGAGTCTGGAAGGCTTCCTTCCTAGTAAGACCTGTGACAAAGGTGAGTCCTAAATCCTAAGAAGAGTTTAAGCTCAGTGGGAATTGGAGGCAGAGTCAGACTCCCAGATGAGTATTGTATGCTGAGAATTGACAACATAGGTGACCATGGCACATCGGGAGCCTTGTCAGAATGCAGAGATTTACCGGTAGCAAGAAGCATGGCCGAAGACCATCAAGGGCTAAATCACAGAGGACTTTAAATGCATGTCATGCAGCAATGTCAGCATTCAGTTCCCCCATAGCAAGCTGGGAAATGTCCGGCATGGAGGTTGCCTAGCACTGTCACCAAAAACAGCAGCTCCACCTTCAGAGAAATCAAGTGGATTTCTGTGTTAGCATCAGCAAGACGGAGCAGAGGTAAAGAATTTACCGACTAATTTATTATGATCTTCATTCTAGAAGGACTCTGGTGATGGTTGGGCTTAATTCTGTTTATGGTACCCAAAGGTAGAAGAAAGAGACCAGGTTTTGAAATCAAGAACCGTGTGTTCATTTTTTAGGCTTGACACTTCACCGGTATTACCATTGCTAAAATTCACCAAACCTCAGTTTTCTCTTCTATAATTTCACAGTGAAACTTAAAACTCTTAAACTTGCCTAAGTATGTAAATTGCTTTGTACAGTGCCAATAGTATATTACTTTATCATTTGCTTTTCAGATTAACAAGAAAGCCAGTTCTCCATAGTGATAAGTTTTTAAGAGCAGTAAAGCATTTTATATATTTGGCACTTGTGGAAAAGGCAATAACATGAAGTGTAAACGTATTATTTTCCTCAATGTTATATAGTACCCATATACTATATTTCTGTTGATCAAAGTTATTTGAAATTATTAGAGAGAGCAAAGTGTATGCATACCTGTATATTGTTTTGTTTATCATAATCTTCATGCCTCCCACTCCAGTCTCTAACCCCCCCGTGCACAAACATGCGAATAGATTATGTTGCATTTCACAGAGAAGTAACAGGCAATATGTTCCGTATCTGCATCAAGGTGGACTCCTTACTTTGTTCTGGCTTGTTTTGGAAGAAGCTTCTTTCTCGTGATGTTATCCCTTCCAAAGCTCTGGATTTATTCCCTAGCCTCCACCTTGTGGCTTGAATTGTTACTTCTTTCCCCAAATATTTATTCCTCCTAGCTCTCTGGCTGTATCACCGTGATTAACTAGCATTGTCAAATTCTCCCTTGGGTGATAAAATAAAAATGAAATCTCCTTTCTATTCTCCTGCATCCCTTCCTACCCCTATCTCTCTTCTGAATGCTTTCTTAGGAGACTTCAGTAGGTCAAGTCCAAAGGCCAGTTTTTGATCTTCATGATCTTACCTGAACCTTTTTGTAATAGTTGTCAATACCATTTCACTCTTTGAACGTGTAACATTTTACTTCTTGAACATTTTCCTCTGATTTCTACTGCTTTGTGTTATATTAATTTTCCTTATACTTTTTTGACTCTACTTATCATTCTTTGCTGGCTGTGCTATGGGCCTCAAAGTTATGATTCCTCAAGGATCGTTCTTGGCTCCTTTTAGGGCCTCATAGTACAATCTATCTCAGGATGATCTTATGCATCCTCAAGGCTTCAAATTTCATTTATATGCTAATTACTCTCCAATCTTTGCCCCTGGATTCTCTCCCAGTCTCCAGATCTATACTTCCTAATACAAGACATTTTTTTTTACCTGGATATCCTACAGCAGTATCAACTTTATAATTGTCACATCTTATGATTGATCTTTTCTCCCTAACCACTTCTGCTTCTTGCATTCCTGAACTCAGTTCGGTGCTGGTAAAGTTCACTTCATTTCTTCAATAGACATCACAGTCATTCTCTTGGCCAGGTCTTTCCTTCTCTCCCTCAGTCGCTGGTCACTTCTTAGTCCTACCTTGGCCATGTGTCTCAAGTCTGGTCTCCTTTCCTACTATCCTCACCCTCTCTGCTAGGGGTTCTTGGTTCCTACTCAGTCTTATACCATCAGTTTCTTCCTCAGTTCATTGCCATATTCCCGTAACAACAGTTGTCATTTCACTTCTGTGCCTGAAAACGTCCTTTTGTTCTCTGTCGCTTAGGGAATACAGAGTCATAGATGTGTGTGTGTGTGTGTGTGTGTGTGTGTGTGTGTGTGTGTGTGTGTAGCAAAAATGATTTCCGGACAACCACCACCAGAGATATACCTGACGTGGAACAAGTTGGGTTTAGTGTCCAGTGCACCGAGGGAGAATACGCATTATGGAGAACTATGGGGTGTCTTCGGAAAAGAGTATTACAAAGGACATATTTAAAGATTTGAGCTAGTGTTCAGTGATTTGGGGGAGAGATCAAGGAAGCTGAAGTTTGCTCTGAATTGGATGCTTCAGAAGTAAGGGCAACTCTATGACTACAGACAGGATAAACAGACTGGATCTTTAAATCTTATCTCTGAGGAGGAAGAATGAGTTGAGGCTCAAGTTAATTAGTAAAGAAACAGTAGTCACTTACATTAGCCAAGATAGAGTGATGTTGGATCATTATGGTTTGGAACACGTTCTTGTTTTGTCTGTATGAAGCTATAATTGCAGAGTGGTTTTGCCTTGCTTGATTCACTGTGGTCACAGGATCTTGTGGCCTTGTCAGATTTTGCCGTTCTGTGGAAGTGTCATGTCCCACAGGAGAGCACCCAGGCCCAGCTGAGTATCCACCAGCTCTCAGATGTCAGGGCTACTTTCCTTCTCTCCCATTTTGCCATTTTGTTCCAGTGGATCGCTCTAGACTTCCATTCTACCCTTGACACTCACTTCCACGCACTTCTACTGCTTGTCCTGATTTATGTCCTGTATTATTGCCACACCGAAAGTTCCACAGTTTTCTTAAGCATGCCATGACATTTCTTGCCTTTCTTCCTTTAGCTTTTTTCTGAAAACTGACTCTCATTAACTCCTCTACTTCTGTCTGGAAAGTGCAAAACCATCAAGTGTCTCCTCAGTAGAGTCACATTATGACACTTTTTACCTTGCAATGTAGTATATCTCTTTTCCTCACTGTATTATCACCTTCTCTAGTGAATAATTTACCAGCTGTACAACTTTGAGCCAGTTACATAACCTTAAACAGCCTCTGTTTATTTCTAACGTGGGAATAATAGTAGTCTCTACTCAAAGGCATCGTGGAGCTTAATATATACTAACGGCTTAGAACATTGTCTGGCCCATAGTAAATAAGAAATTAGAATGATGTATTATTATTATCATCATCATTATTATTACTATTACTATTAGTGGTTGTGTTGTGGTGGCTTAGGGCAGGATGTTCTATTATTATTGCTTTATTTCTAAAGTTTCAACAATGAATTCAGTGCCTGGACCACAAATTGGGGTGGAATGAAAGTTTTGTATTTGGATATTTCTTCTCAGTGTAAGTTACTTGTGTGTCATTGCTTGACTTAGATTTAAGACAATAGCGTAAGGTAATTCTTTTCATATCCAGTTTGTAGTTGAGGAAACAAGTAGAGTGATTAGCTTGCTTGCTCATAATCATAGTAAAGAAAAATTGAAGTCTAAGACTTGATCCAGAGTCTTCTCATACCCGATTTAATGTGTTTTTTTTTTTCAAACTGAATATGCCCATTTAAATAACAACTTTTCCATATGCATTATTAGATTAAAACCTTGCTTTTCAGGTTGCGTAGTCTCTTAACATTCATTGGTGGCAATAGTGAAAGACGTCAGTCGTTTTCATATATTGGAGTCTAAATGAAAAAACTGAGCCAAATGTTGACTCTCTCCAGTGAATCCAGTCCGGATGTAAAGGATTTTTGTATACGGGTACATACGCACTGGCACACCTATATATCTTAAAATATCCTTCTGTGGAATACAGAAGATGGATTTTTAAAATGAAAGTTAGAAACGGTGACTGCATTCTTGTTCTATTCGTCCCCTAGCAGATTTTTCATGCTTAGTATATGCGGTCTCTTGTAAGGAAAATTTAAACTATATTTTCGACTGATTCCAATATGTCCTTCCAGAACTTTGTACCTAGAATGCTAAGCTGGCAGCTTACACTGAAAAGAATACAGCGGTGTGGAAAGCTGGGCTAGGAAACAGAATCCTAAGATTTATGTCAGAGAAATAGATCAGATCTGATAAATAGATTTATTTCAGGGGAGTCCATTTGCAGTGTGACAAGTGGTGATGTAAATTACTGCCTGGAGAAGGGGAACAATTTGAAATCCAATGGCAGAGAATAAATATGCAAATTGTTTCATTCTTTGAAATAGCAAGAAAGAATTATACCTTAATTCATTTGTACTGTCACTGTCCATTTTAATAGTCCCAGAAACCCTGGATGGATTCTTTCTACATTTAATTTGTTCATTGCCTTTTCTTAAAATGATTCTTGTTGTAATGACTGGCCACTGTTGTACAACAAGAAGAACTAAGAAATTAAGACTGACAGCCTTGTTTGCATAAGCCAAAGCCACTGACTTAGAAATTAATAATAGCTAATTTAGTTTGAATTTACTACAAATGAACTGTTGTGATTTGTAAGTATCTTTAGTTTTAGAATTCATGTGGCAATGCTTTTAAAATTGTATTGAATATTTAGTATTAATTGTGCTGTGAATTAAATATTTCTACTTTTATCTTCCAGTTGAATTCTACTGTCGTGTATATTACTAAACAGGATTATGTTACAAACTTTCTCCTTACGTAAAGCTGATTAAATATGTGTTCGTCAATAAATTTCATTTTCATTAAAGATTTCTTTGATTAAGAATAATAGAGATGCCCTTAGAGCAATGTGTTATATGTATAGACAGAATAGACTAATTGATCAGGAAGTATACATATTGGATCCTCACTGGTCCACGTGGTGATTACGTACTAAAAATGGATACAAAGCATAGTACTTTGAATTAGTAGTTTACACTGTGCATCGGTGTTCTGTAAATCTTTTTCCTCTCTTCTTCTTTCTATCAGGCCCCAGAATCTGTTATTTAAACAAGATATTACTCTTTTGCAAGAAGACATATGGCGGTAGGGTTGAGGAAGGCCCCTCGTTTGTTCAGGTGGCCCTAATGGGTGTCCCCAGAATTCCGAGGTCCCTTAGAATAAGGTATGAAGACTATTTTTCCACTTGATGAAGTAAGATGCCCTTCTGAAAAGGTAATATTAGTTCTTGTACATCAATTAGGGACATAAATATGAAACCCAAAAGGAGTTAGAAGATGAACCATGAGATCTGCGTAATTAAATTTGTTAAAGGAAGTATTTGAAACATGTGAATATTAAGCACTTTAGGAAAACATGATCATAAACCCATAGCTGTGTACACACACACACACACACACACACACACACACACACAGCTCAATTCTTTGTTCGAGACATCAGGAACCGGGACAACGTGCCGGGAGAGGACCCCATTCCCCAGTAATAATAAGACAGAAGAAAGAAAAAAATACCATCCCTGGGAGATCAGTTAGAGAGAGCGAGAGAGAGAGAGAGAGAGAGAGAGAGAGAGAGAGAGAGAGAGCGCGAGCGAGCGCTTTGTACTGGGTTTTCTTATGCTTGTTATGTAGCAGTTAAATGAAATGTCTTTAACCACGATATTACCCCATATGTGATGTGTGTATGTCATATGGATTTCACCGGATGCTGTATAATCTTTCCAGTGATGTCTTTGATCTAATTTGCCAAAGGTTAGCGATAAGGTCGGGGCCACCCCCGGTAAAGAGGTTACCTGCACTGGAGCAGGGACCGTGTCACTCTAGTTATCCCTGTATCCTCACTCTTCAGTGCAGTTCCTGGTAGGTATGTGTTTAATGAAAAAGCGAATTCAGAAGGCTAGGTGATAGCCCTGATCAAAGAAATGGTCTTCGGATATATAGTTTGGGAATCAGATTTTATTCTCATACTGAGCGGACATTGGCCTCTCAGCATCTGAATTCTATTAATCAGGTTCATAGAACTGAAGTATAAATTTACATATTTTATTTATTCATGTAAACACACAGATTATATTTACATTTCTATTGAAATGTCAATGTACGAATATACTTTTAGAAACAAATACAGGTCTCAAACAGCCCAGAATATTCACTCTTATTTCACTAACTACTTTCCCTGTAGGCAAGCTATACAATAAATTAACTTCTCATTAGACTTCCATTTTTTGAAAGTATAACGAAAACTCTTGAGTCAACTGGAAATTCATGTCAGCTTGTCCTGCTCACTCTTTTCTTGCATGGAATTTACAGGGGAATCTAAATTATCAAATAGCTACGTTGGTGAGTCTGGAGTCAGAATAGGGTTCTAAGTGTTAACAGTTGACTGTGTAATTAATTGTATCACTTTACTTATCCGGAAAAGGGTATTTTGTTTTTGTGAAAGAAGCTTGTCTTCTAGCCAGTGAGTGACTAGCCTCTGCTATGGTCTGCCTTCAAGAAATATCTGTTTCTTTATAATGATAACAACTTTGTAGAATTTTCGTAAGGTATTCATTGAGTAACAATAAATACTTATTAATAATGTGACTGTATTATTCCTTCTCTGTACCTTTCTCCTTTTGGTCTTTTTTTGCTCAACATTTACTTTCATCTCTTAGGTGACTAACCCTTTTACTGAAGGCCACCCTCCTTCTCTGCAGGTATTGGTCTCTTCTCTTTCTCTTCTGTCTAGGAGTCTTTTATCTACTTCAAGAGTGTTTGCATGTCTCTGCTCTAATATATTTACATATTTTAAAGTGCAGTTCTCAAATGTCAACATTTCATATTTTCAAGTTTCTGAGAATTGCGGAAAACTTAGTTGGGAGGGCTGGCAGTGCCCACTGCCTGAGGTGGCGCTTTGCATATGGTAGACACTCAATAAACACTGTTTGAATTAATTCTAGTCTTTAAAAACCATTTTCTTTAGAGCAGACCCTGTTGACATGTGGGATAGAGTTTGTAGCTGGATCACTCTTTGTCGTAGGCCCTGTACTGTGCGCTGTAGGATGTTGAGCAGCAACTCTGGCCTCTACAGACTGGATGCCAGTTGTATGGCGAATTCGGGAAATAAAATGTATATTAAACGACAGAATAGACTATTGGGGAAGAAACCAGAGTTGTGAGATGAGGCAGAGAGTTGTGGGAGAAGCGGGGGCCTGTGGGAAAGCAATGGAATTGTGGGATAGACTCCTGGGCTACTGCAGGGGAAAAGAGGATTCTGGGAGATAGCAATGAATTCTGGGAGAGAAGGAATTATGGGAGAAAATGGAGAATTGTGGACTTGTACAGAATATTGTGGGAGAGTGGAGAATTGTGGGATATATTTTAGAATTGTGGGAGATGAGTAGACTTATGAGAGAAAATGGAGAATCGGAGAATTGTAGGATTGTACCGGGAATTGTGGGAGATGAAAAGAATGTAGGGAGAGAAGAGAATTTGGGGGTAATATAGGAAATTGTGGGAGGAAATTAGAACTATCAGAGAAAATGGAGTCGTGGGATAGTGCGGGAAAGGAATGGAATAGTGGGACAAGGGTAATGGGAGACAAGATGGGGGGTAAGAGGAATTGTGGAAGAGCAATGGAATTGTGGGAGAAAAAAGTATTGTGGGTTCACGGAATTGTGGGAGATGGGATTGTGGGAGCGGACGAGGATGCCGGGAGGGGACAAAGAATTCTGGGAAATACTACAAATTGTGAGAAAGAATTATGAATTCTGGGACAGTACAGGGTTTCGTGGGAAACCACTGGATTATGGGAAAAAAGAGAATTGTGGGACAGTGCAGGGAGTTGTGGTAGCCAAGAGAATTACGGGAAAGAACAACTTTGGGATAGTGAATGGAAATGTGGGAGATCCTTGAGCTTAAAGAACAGTCCAGAGTTATTATTGGAGACCAAGGAATTATAGGGGAAGAAAATCGCGGGACTGTGCAGGGATCTGTGGCTGACAAGAGATTTGTGGAAGAGAAGAGAATTGTGGGTATGAATGGAAAATTATGGGACAGTACATGGACATGTGGGACATACCAGAGCTTATGGAACAACACAGGGAATTTGGGGAGAGATGGAATTGTGTGACAGTGCAGGAAAATGCGTGATAAAGGAGTTTATGGGAGATAATGGCAACTCGTAGAGAACTGGGGATTGTGAGAGAATGGAAAATTGTTGGAATGAAAATTGAATTGTGGATGACAACAGAGAATTTGAAGAGTGAATGGGTAATTTGTAGAAATGGTTGATTGTGAGAAAATGGCCGGAAAGCTAGGGATTTGTGGGAGACATATAGAATTCTGGGAGAGCCACAGTTTTCGGGGATGATAGAATGGAGGATTGTGGGAATGACTATAGAACTGTAGAATACTACAGGAAATGGTGGGATGCGTTGGGAATTATGGGAAATACAGTGCGGGAGACGTGAGGACTTGTGGGAAATCAATAGAATTGCAGGAGAGGAGAGAGACCTGGATTAGTTCAGGGAATTGTGGGAAACAGGAGAAAGGAGGATTCTGGGGGAGAATAGAGAATTTGGGGTCAGTTTAGGGAAATCGTGGGAGAAAATGGAGAATTGTGGGATAGTGCAGAGAACTGTTGCACGGGATTATGAGACGGAATTTAGAACTCTTGGGGAAATGCAGATTTTGATGAGGAGGGAGGCATAGGGAATTTTGGTACAGAATAGAAGATTCTTGGAGAGAAGAGAAAATTGTACAACAAACAGTACAGGGAATTGTGAGAGTCACAGGAGTTTTGGGAAAGTGCTGAGAATTTGAGACTTGCTGAATTATGGGAGTGAGGTGGAATTTTAAGAGAGGACAGAACTATGGGAAAGAATGGAAGTTTGTGTGTGACGGAATTGTGCGAAAGAATACAGAATTTTTGGAAAGAAGGAAAGTCCAGATGAATGAGTATCTTGGGATGGAACTGGGAATTGTGGGAAAGAACTGATTATTTTGGGAGAGAGTAGGTAGAATTATGGCAGAGAACTGGAAATTTTGGAAGAGATTAGAGTTTTGTAGGGGAAAACAGTGCCTCGTGCGTGAGAAGATCGTGCTGGGAGAGAAGAGATACTGTGGAAGAGAAAAGGAATCGACTCTCTCGGTTCCTTCTCTCAGATGTCCCTCAGTTTTGGCCTTGACACCTTTGATCTGTGCTAACCGATCCCCTCCTCCGGTTCCCCACCCTGCTTCTCCCACCAGGGACACTTCCCTGCCACCTTCTGGGTACCTGTTCTCTCTGTACCTCCAGGCCTTGGTGGTGGTAGGTCTGGGAAGTCTTTTCTCTCACTGAGAATGACAAAAAGTGTAGTGGACCTCAAGACACTTCTCTGTCTCACCATTCAACCTTCTTAGCACTCCCATTTATGATTTACGATTAAGATTAATCATATCCATTTTATTAAACAATCAAATAATCATGGGTCATGAGAAATGCAAAAAAGAACAAACCGTAGTCCCTGTCCTTTGGAATTTTTCAATTTCGTACAACACAAAAGTAAATCATGTTGGCAATAGATACATGTAGGAATGTGGATCAAATGCTATGAGAACGTAGACCAAGGCAAGAATTTAAAGTAGGAAGATTCAATAAACCAATTAAAGAATTCTATAACAAAAGGAAAAGAAGGATTTCTTAAAGGAGGTAATCAAGAGGAACCTGGTAAAATAGCCAAAATGTTTAAAAGTAAAATGTTGAAATAGTTCCGAAGTTAAGGAAATACAGTATCATAAATATAAACTCACACAAAGGACGTAAGGGTAGGACATTGCTGACTTGTAGCAACTAGTTGGTAGAATGGCTCAGAGGAGGGTGGTGAGGGGGCATTAGTGTTGCTGCATCTGAAAAGCCAAGTTGGGGTCAGATTTTAAAGACCAAATAGTTTGGATTCTCTGGCGTGGGCCCTGGGGCGCTAATGAAGATTTCACTTTGTGAGTGACTTCAGTGTTAAATGACAAGAAGGATGACAATGGGAAGATGGGAACACATGCCATGCTGTGTCCGTTGTACTGGCAGCCCCTAATGCCTTGAACGATGGCGAAGGAGGGGTGCCCGTGAGACCTCGGAGGCAGAGAGGCATGGGGACAAGTGTTTGTAGAATGAACGAATGAAATTGAGAAGCAGAAGGGGAGTTTGGAAATAAGAGTTAGGTGACACGGACTTTAAGCCATCCTTTCTGGATTTCACTTGTTTCTACTTGTAAAGTGTCACCTTGGACTGAAGGATATATTAGATTGTATTCAGCTTTATTAATTCTGCACTGTTATGTGGTGTTTAAATTATGAACAGATATGAGAAAAGCACGAGGGATTGAAGTGGTTGCTAGGTAATCGGAAAAGTAATTGCTAAACTAATAGAATTGGAAGATAAAATGAAATCTCAACAGTGAATTGATGAACAAGCAGTGAGACGGAAAACTGCCTTGGGATGGGAGTGAGGATGAGCTGGTGGTACTGGTGGAAGATCAGAGCCCCGAGATCTTAATTGAGGGGAACTCTGTAGCACGTTTTGAGTCGGAAGAGATGAGTGGATTCAGGGGCCAGAGAGGTGAGCATGTCAGCTACCTCCTTCCACCTCCCTGTCCTGCCGGCCTCTCAATCTTGACGTGACTCTTACTGGCTCATCGCCTTCCTGCCCCTCCTGCCCCTGTTTCTTAATCCATGAACAGAGCAGGATCGTTCTGTCCACTTGGTTTTCCAAGGCTAGATGTATCTGTGGCCCTTCTTCATGCTCCATAATCAATGGCTAGGAAGCCCTGTCGTTTCTGCTGCTTGAATCTGTCACCAATTCTCTACGCCAACTGCCTTTGTCATCGCTGAGGCATCACCAGCTCCTCCCTACTCATCACAACTGTCTTATGGCTGGCACCTTGGCAACAGTTTCTCCCACAAATGTGCACTGTGCTGGTCCTACGAGCAAATCAGAGCATGTCTCTCTTTTTTTTGTTGTTGTTTGAAAACCTTAAGTGGCCTGTCACTGGCCTCCAGTTTAAGTCCAAACTCCTTTGCGGAGCATGTAAGGAACACTCGTCATCTGGTCCCAACCTGCCCCTCCAAGTTCGCACGTGCCCTCCACACCGTCCCATGCTGCGCCCGTCCCCAAGCCAGATACAGACATTCTGCTGTCTCCTGCAGGTTCTCCTCTGTCCAGATTGTTTTTCTCCCCCTTTCCCATTGTGGCGTATCGTGCAAGCCTCAGCCTGAAGACCACCTCCTCCAGCAACTCTCGCCCGTGCTCCCCAATAGTATCGTGCTTACTCATTTCTTAGTTTCATGCACTGTGCTTCTCAAGGACACTTGCTCCTTTGGCTGCAGTGTTGCTGGCCATATAGTAGATGCTCAATGAATATTTAAGGTCAAACTCTGCTAACTTGCGAAATATCCTTGCTAAGTGTCAGATACTGCATCCGATGAATAATAATGGAAGCTCTTGATGAGCTTTTTGGTTTTGGAGTGAAATTTAAAGTAGTAGATCCTTAAGGATATGATAAGCGAGTCAAGCTTCATTGCGACAATTTAAAGTAGGCAAAGCCTATCTGTATTCACTGTATGTAGTTTGTATCTCTCAGCTTCCCCCCCCACGAGTCCTCTTGCCTTATGAATAAGCTCCCCGCATTTACAGAAGAGACCGTAGTAAAATGACAGGCGCCTGCTGCGTGGGTGTCATCCTGCCGTAGACTGGTTACCCCTCCCGCATTCATTTCTCGACCCCCGATTGCTCTGCCTCCATGTTCTGGATGCACACTGGAAATTTTTGCGCCACCCTTTATTGTGTGAATTCTCCTCAACAACAATTTCCCCCCACCCCCTCAACCCAGATGACTTATTAGATAATTATTAGCCATTAGATAATTTATTATTTTCATGTATTGACTGCTTTATTATGTGTCAGGAATTTTTAAGCACGTAAGATGCACTATCTCATTTAATACTCAGAAAATCTCATGAAGAATCACTGTTCTTAGCACCCTATTAGAGGTAAAAAAAAAAAAGCTAAGTGACATTTGTAAGAAGGGCTAGTCCTCTGCTCAAAGGAGGCCCAGATGAAGAGGGCTGTGCCCAGATACTAACCACTTTTTTGAGTTTATCATGACAGCTCTTGCATGAAAACCTATTCCTGAGATTTGGCTCATAGGTGGCCTCGCTTCTAAAACTCTTCATAAATGTTGCTTTACTTAATGAGCTTACTCATTATAAAATCCTTTTAAAGATTTTATTTAACGAGCATTTAGGAAGTCCGCAATTCTTATATTTTTAATCATTTCTTAACTTATAGTCAATTATCCTTATTTTTCAGCAAAGCCTTTTGAAACCACGAATTACCGCCAAAGCTACACACTATACAAACTCAACTTTTGCACCAAAAATTGTAATTTAATATTATTATTTCATATACATATTGGACACTCATGTACAAGGGCCACACATCAGGTACTGGTGCATCTCAGTGAATGGAATGCATACCGACACTGGCAGAGTACATGTATTTTGGTTAAAGGGTTCCAGAACCCTCGATGTAATCAACTTTGTGGATAGTAGGGAAGGGGAGGATCTGCAGCGCCCTCGTGAGGACATAAGGAGGGCAGAGATACTTTTCCCACCAAACGACATTTGTTGGAATCAACTCACTGGTCCCAAGTGATGAGTACTTCCAAAGAGTAGACTTTCTTTCTGCAGAATATCAATCTCGTTACTCAGCCTTAATAGTAAAATGTTATTTTAAGCAAGAACTTTAAAGGGGATAAAATCTGAATAATTTACATTAAAAATGAAATCAAGATATTTTCCCATGCGCTGTAAAGAAAGAAAATGAACATTTGATTTTAGACAGGTCAGATAAGCCGGTGAAGGAAGGTAAAATTAATCAGTTATAATAACAATGACATTAATCGAGATTTAATTTGAAATAAAGATCACGGTTCTGTTTTTACATTAACCATCTTAATTTGAAGATAAGTGAACTTGTAATGGTAAATTTAGTATATGGCACAAATGATAAATTATAAGCTTATAGTATGTTTGATGCCTATAAATATATAGAGATGTATATGTGTGTGTGTATATATACCCATCTCTCTCTCTCATTTTAACCAATATCCCATCAGTGTATTAAATCACAATCTTTAGAGAAATTTTATTTAGGCCTTTCATTGCTATTTCCTCCCTCTTTATTAGTTGGGTTAATGTAAGTAACCCAAATGAGAAGAATAGTAGTTTTAAAAAGGGAAAGAAAAATAGAGGAATTCGTAAATCGATGTTAGGCTGATAAGCTAGGTAGCAACGTGGGGAGAAAGCTTCCCAAAAATAGATCTTTCAGTAGCCAAAACGCAGTGGTTGCTATAGAGAAAAATAGATTTTAGAAAGGAAGAGGCTTAGGTCAAAATCAAACTTCACTTGTACTAGCAGTGTGAAAGGTTAATTAAATGCAAACAGTGCATTTTTTTCAACATAAGACCGGTGTGTCCAAGTTGAATATTCTTCAAAGTATTCTGTGTAGAAGCTTCTACCCAGGAAGTCAACACTGAACCCGATCGTTGGTACCTTGTCCATTAGTGAGAAACTCATACACCTACAGCTGGGAGGCTTTCCTCAGAATGTAGCATGTGACTGACTTATTGATACTTGTGGAAAATAAAAATGATGAAGCCAGTTTATCAGGGTGTCAACACCAAATATCACCTCTGGTGTACTAGGTCCTAAATTGCTAATTCTGATCATGGGAAACTGAGAAGGGATTTGTGGCCTGTTACACAAAAGCCTTGCACAACCGGAGTGCCAGCAGAAGGTTAAAGCTCTCTCCG
>NW_006431911.1:479801-497064 GCF_000325575.1 Pteropus alecto | reverse complement strand
CTCGCCACTAGATGCCAGTAGCCTCACCCGTCCCAAGTTGTGATAACCAAAAACGTCGCTGGACATTGCCTAATGTCCCTTTGGAAGTAAAATCACCCATGGATGAGGACCACCGCTTTTTAAGCCTTTTATAATACAAACCTAAGCTTTTTGTTTCTAAGATGTTATAAGTAAGAAAATAAGTTGATGGGGATATGGAGGGGTAGATTTGCAGTCACCGTTCATCATCAGTAGAGACTGGCAGCTCCGTTGCCTGCCTCTGCCCAGTGAAGCTGTTTTAGGGCGGCCCCTCCCATCGCTCATTCATTTGAGGCGGAAGCCACCCTGGGAAATTTTTATTTTACAATCATATATAAAATATAGATGTCTGGTGCCAGATTTTGAATTTTGACTTGATGTGTGTTATATGAAATGAATTATTCATGGTGAGGACATGATACAATCTATTGTAGAACAATATTTCATAGAGAACCTTATTAATTGGGTGACTATCAATAAAATATGAACATTGCAGATTAGATCTTACTGTGCCATTGTATCAATTTGTTAACTGCCCACTCCAAAAGTATGGGTAGAGGTGATTACAAAAAAATTCTTTGTGCGCCCTAACTTCAGTGTAATTCCTCAGTAAGAAAACAGTTTTTATAAAGATTTTTCCTCGACTTTATGCACAGAGGTAGCATCACCTGCATATTTAACTTGCTGAAATTCAGCTCCGTTAGTGAGGGGCGGGGGACGTGGTGGAGGTAGAGCAAGGTGAGGGTTTGCATCATCCCTGGGGTCCTGCCTCACAATTAGCCCGTGCCTACAGGCAGGGGGCTAGGTGAACTCGGAACCTTCCTGCAAGTTGGCAAAGCCTCTGGAAAGAATATTTATATGACACTCAAGGATCTCCCAGAATCGATAGAGAAGTGAAGTGCATTCTCAGGTGACAGGCAAGTGGCCCCAGAGACACATTGACCAAAGAAGAGTTAGAGGGAATTCTAAAATTGTCCCCAGAGCGTAATGGTGATGACAGGCTAAAGTCCTATGTAGGAGTCTTCATAAATGTCCTGAAGTGTCCTGAGCAGCCAAATGCTGAAATGATTTAATGATAGAAATCTCTCCATAATTTTTTTTAGTATAATGTATGCAAATTCCTGTATAGAGTTACCATACAAAGCTGTGATGACTAGATCTTAGGGGCGTTTCCAATGTTCCAAAGGTGACTAGTACAAACCTAAGGCCCTAACGGCCACCTCAGATGGATGTCTAGTTTATACTTTTGTAGGCGATTTTGGTCGTTAATTTTACAAACTTATTCTGTGCTTCAAAAAAATCTCCCTAAAGCCTGACCCAACAGAAATTAACTAATAATTGGTTCTAAATTGTGGGTTCTACATTGACACAGGCTAGTTTTACAGAAATTCTTTCCACAGTGAGAAATACTGAGAGCGTTTCTTGTTTGTCTCCAGAAGCTTTCCTGATATACTTTCTTTATCCTCCAAGGTTTGCTGAAACCAGTATTTCCACTGATTCATCTTTCTTATGTATTTCTTTATTTTCTCCAATAGATTGTGAGGTCTCTGAGGGCTCAGTTTCCGGTCTCTGGTCCCTACACCCCACACTCGTCCCCGCACAGGGCCTCGTACTGATCAGTAACTAGGGGAGAAGCAAGGAATGAATATTTATTGCGAGAACGTTGGCTAAATGTAACCAGTTTCTTTTCCTCTTAATTATTTTCCTTCTTTTATTGTGCCCAGCAAAATCAAATGCCTTTTAAATTAAAAAATGTCTTTTAAAGCCCTGTTTTATTAAAATTAACCAAACACTGAATATCATCCAACTAATTTACTTCTTCTCGATTTGCCAAATTCTCCCACTGTCTTGCGCTATTAAACTATTAATCTGAGTGTTTACTGGAGAAATGAAATTCCAGCGACCCAAAAGAGCAATGTCCTTCGGGACATAGCACAAGTAGTACCAGACGCATGATTGAGACTAGCAGCTGATCCTACGTATCATTCAGTTCTCCAGGTAATTATTATGAAGTTCCAGTGGCTAGCACTACCATGCCAAGGGAAATAGTGGCAGAATCTTCAAATGGAATGAGCTTTCTAGATGAAAAATACGGCATTTTCTCAAGATTTCTTGGTGGAACTGTTGTTGTCATATGAGCCTAGAAGTTTGTGGACGTTGTTCACAGGCGTAAATGAATGTAGTAGAGAGGGGACATCCAGGACCCAAACCATTGCCAGAACCGAGGTCGCCAGTAGAGAGTAAGTAGGTGTGTATGAGCAGTGCTGAGGTCGAATTTAGCTGAATGATCACAGACATGGATGGCAGAGCTGGGCCATCAAGGCCGGACACCTGAATCAAATGCAGTATCAGAAACTCTTGGATGTTAGAACGAAAAGACTATTTTTATTACATATCAGTGAGAAACCATTGGTATTATTTGTGATGTGGAGTTATGTAATTCATAGCCCTGAACTGCAACAACTCAAATGTCCATCAACAGTGAAACAGATAAGTACATTGTTGTATAGTCATCCACTGGATGAAAATATCAAAATGAAAAGAAATTGTCGCATCACTACATGCAACACTTTGGATGAATTTCAGAGACCAGTGTTGAGCAAAAGACATCCAGCAGCAATCATTGTATTAATATGAAGTTCAAAAACAGGCACAACTAGTCAATAGTGTTCTTCATCAGAATAGGGTTTACCTATTGACTGAGAAGGGGCGTGAGGGGTCTTTCAAGGTACTGGAAGTAGTCTGCATATGTATGTGTATCCATACGTAAAAATATGTTGGTCTGCAGAGTTTGTTTGTTTCTATGAAACTTCCCCAATCATTTTAATAACATTGTCTTGGTATAATACTCCAAGTCATTAGGAGTTTTTAAAAAAATTAAATTAAAGCCAGTGTAATAGTTTTGTGAAAGGCAAGCAGGTCTTGACTAGAGGCCATTGGGAGCTAGAGCTAGAGCTAGAGCTAAATGTGACAGCACTTTATTATGAGGTAGGCAGAGCCCAGAGCTTGGCATAGGATTGGACGAGGACTCAGATAAAGAAGAGGAGTTAGAGCTCTGAATTTTCAAAGCAGGTAAATGTAAGGCTGTGTGTGTGGTTGATGCCATAGTAACGAACGTGGGGGATGATCACGGTGTCTGGATGACCATTCGATTTTCGATGACAAATGAGGCTTGGCAGAATTCACCATGGCTTTTCAGGTCCTAGCATTTTCTGGCCTGCTTCTGCTTCCTTTGTTTGCACCTATAGAAAGACAAGGACTCCCTTTTGGTACTCACTCACATTCTGCGATCCTCTGCATCTCGTTAACATCCACCTTGTATTCTGTAGAGATCCACTTTTAACTCCATGAAAGTTAAATAAATACAGTCTCACCAAGGTCATTGCTGAGCCCACACAGAAGCCATTCTGTATCCAAAAGATTGTGCAGTCTGCAGTTATTGGAAGCTTTGTCATTTCAGGGTCATTATAACCGAAAAAATTTCGATGCTTGCTAGCTAATTTTCAAAGCTATTTGGATTCTATTGCTCCGAACACCGAGAATTCATGAATCTGTCTTTTCATTTCTGTGTGTACAGCTGGGTCCTGGAGAGGTGGATTTTGGGTTTCACACATGGCCTTTTCGCTGTGTTTGGAACTTGTGCATTTGAGTTGAACAGTTAGTTCTTTATCGAGCAACTGTCTTGACAGTACTTTGGGGCTTCTTGATGAGCCATCAGGGAGTGCCACGACAGACACTGTAGGGGAATGGAATGACAAAGAGACCAAGCTTTCACTTGAAGGCAGCAGACAAACTCCTGGAAACAACTGGGAATAAAGTGTACCCTTCAGAGCTGTGCCTGATCCCAGCTCAGCAGAGCAGTGGAGGTGGCCTAGCAACTATGTTGACATTTAATAAGGAAGCAAGGTGGGGGTGGTTTAATTAGGTGCAGATAAGTATTTTCTATCAATAAAAGTCTTCATTAAATAATAGTCTAGCCTGCTCCAGGGAGACAGACTGGCAGGTACCAGCTGCTGAAAAGGCCTTTCACCTCTAGCTGTATTCCACATCTGTCTGTGCGTGGAGGCTACGACCATTTTCCGGATGGCCTAGAAAGCCCCTCTGTGGATTCCTTCTACAGCAAACTCTTTCTGTAAAGGACGACGTAACAAGTATGTTTGGCTTTGTGGGCCATATGATCCATGTTGCAACTACTCCACTCTGCCGTTCTGGCATGGTGTATGCCGTAGACTATACATGAATGAATGAGCATGGCTATGTTCCAATATAACTTAATTTATAAAAGAAGGTGGCCGTGAGATTTTGCCCATAGGCTGTAGTTTGCCATCCCTGCTCTAGGGAGCCTTTCATGCTCAGAGCCAGGTTCTGTTTGAGCCACTATATGTCCCTGTTGTGCTCCCTCTGAAATCTGGAAACGTTCTCTACATAGAGTTAGTTATCTCTCAGAGATACAGTGAAAGTCACTCTCACTGCTTAGAGGTTCAAATTTAAACCATTGATGGACAGTCATAAAAAAATAAGACCTAGAAATCCTCGAGGCCTAATGTTATTTTGCCTCTTGGAAGACTTGCACCAAACGTTAAAACTTTTGAAACTTTGTTTGCCCTACTCATTAGGAATTAAATTCGTTTTCGAAATGAGAAATTATTTTGTAAAAATAAGCAAATTTGATCATTTACTGAGCTGTGTACACCATGATGGTACGAACCATCTTCTTGGCTACGCACTGTAGACCGAGCTCCTAGTCATAGGTCCAAATTAAATATTTGGTGAATGAGCTGAAGAATGGGGCGTGCAGATAAGATTATCTGTTTTCTGAGCATATTTATTGTGAAAGGAAATTGCCGTACTGTAATTCCAGTGCACAAAAACATGCTGTCTTTTTTATAGGATTCGTTAGAGCAGACTTCAGGTTTGACATCCTTGCATCGTATTCTGGCCTTCTTGATTTGCTCTGCTCTGGTGACACAGTCTTGCCTATCTATCCCCTTAGTGTAAGAGTTGTTGATTGGATCAGAAAGGATATCCGCGCCCATAACTCCTTACTGGTCTTAGTCCTACTCAATCCCTCAGAAAACACGAAGTGAGAATATTAAAATGAAACGCAGTAACTATCACCAGTCTGATTTCCTGCCTTCCCTCCAATGAATATTGTCATTAAATGAAATCAGTAAATTTTCTTGAGCTATATATATTCAGCATAAAATAGCATTCATGTGGCGTAACTGCTTATAAAGCTATATAATCCCCAAGCCAATGTAGCTAAATTGCCTTAATTTGAGAAGTTGCTTATAATAGGTAACCGTTTTCAACTTGAGCAGTTAGCATACTCTGATATAACCAGAAGTCTTTATCTGCCCAACAAGGAAGACGATCCATAAGTAGGTTGAAATTTCCGCTCTATTTCTGCTGGTAGGTAGATGTTCCTCTCCGGGTTTCCTTATGTTTTATTTACCCTTTAACTTTTGTTCCATAGTCTTGAATTTTATGTCTCTCACAAGCAGCATAATGTTGAAATTATAAAATGTTTAATATTATTTTATGTTTTAACTTGAGTATTTATTTCATTTACATTTAATGTAATTATGGACATTAATATGCATGGTTTTAAGTCTATCGTCTTATTCTGTGCTTTGTACTTGTCTCGGTGATTCCATGTTCCTTTTCTATTTTTTGTTGCATTATTTATTTTTTTGAGAGGGGTCAGGTTCTATGCCTACCAGGGCAGGATTCTTTATACTCCCATATATCTGTTCATCCACTGCCATCATCACTGGGTATGGGCGTGACGTTAAAATTGTGGCTGATTTGGCAGATTTTAATTTTTTTAGTGTTTTCTATAGAAAATAAAATATGACTTATTAGCTATGGACATGTAAAGTTAATACTTTCATTTTCAAACCATGAGAGTAAACAGAATATTTAAATTCTATTTGCTCATTTCCTCACTTAGAAACGTATATTCTGTTGTTAGTATTATTGTGTATTTTAATTTATCCCACAGGATGAGATGAGTTTTGCTTGATACAATCAGTGTTCATTTAGTTACCCCAAATTTTACTGTCCTTATTCTTCTTTACTTGTTGCGTCTTAGAAATTTCTTCTGGTATGTCCTTTCTCTCTCTCATTCCCTCTTTTTAAAATTTTTTTTAACTCAGTTTGTGTGCATGCTTTAGAATTTCATTTAGAGTAACTCTGTTGATGGTAACCTATTTTCACTTACTTGGAAATGTATATGTTTTGCTTTTATTCTTGAAAGGAATTTTTGTTTATTGTTCTAGGTTGGCAGTAATTTCTCTCTACTCGTTAAGTGTATTATTCTACTGTCTCCTAATTTCCATTGTTGTTTAGAAGTCTGCTTTAACTGTAAATGTAATTCCCTTGAAGACAATCTCTGTTTTACTATTGTTACTTTAGATTATATACGTGTTTTAAGTTTCTCATTGATTTTATCCTCTTTGATGATTTTTGGGGGACTCCTTGAAATTGTGGGCTGTCATCATTTATCACAGTAAAATATTCTCAGCTATTATCTCTTCATATATTGCCTCTGTGCAATACTCATTAGAAAATGTAGGTCAAGTCCTCTAACTGCGTTCTCTATCTTTTTACCCCCTCTTTTGTTTTTAACAACATGTTATCTCTCTGTACTATATTCTGGATAATTTTTTCTAATTTTATCATCCAGTTTCACTAATTCTTTCTTCAGCTCTAGCAGATCTGTTAGACCTGTTTACTGAGTTTTTAAATTCAGTTTCTGTAATTTTATTCGTATGATTTCTATTTTTTTGTTTGTTTACACTTTTCTTGGTATTTTTATCTATAAGACTGAGACAAATAATTAAACTAGTCATTACTGGAAGCTGGATCTCCTCGTGTTCAGCATTCTTTCCCTTTTTTTCGGAAGACAGCATCCTCAAATCCTTTTTTTTTTTTTTTTTTCATCCTAATCAATGATCCCTTGCAATTATAAATTTCATCTTTTATGATACCAAGTATTTTCTTATGGTTGGCTTCCTCTGCAAAGTAACACCATCCCTGCACACACTAGAGAGTGGAATAGCAGACCATAATTCAGGGATAACGTCGTGATAATTCAATATATACCCATGATGCAATGGGAGAACAGAAAGCTGAAGTCCAGAGGCTTGGAACTGGATCTTTGAGAAGACTCTGGCAGGAGTGGTAGGTGAATGATGAATGAGATCACCCAGAACATATCCCAAAAGCAGATGGAAAGGCTAAGTCTGAAAAATGCTCGTAGTTCATGGGCGAGGTGGGAAAAGAGTGGCCAATTAGGAGATTTAGAAGTTGTATTTAAAAATCAGAAGAATAGTAGAGCTTTGCTTTCTAGGAAGACAGGGCAAATTTCAAACTTGAGAGAATGAAGACTGGAACAGGTAATATGATCAGGCAGGTTGGTGGCCATTGATGACTTTTGAGAGTACAGTTTTAGAAGTAGTAAGTCAGGATTCCAGGGTCAGGGATAGTAACATAAGGGAGAGTTTATAGATTAAGTGACAGTTGCCATGAGACAGAGCCTTGTGCATTCATTATACCAGGGCCTGGCAAACTATGGCCTGCAGGCCAAATCTAGCTGTCTGCTTTTTTTATAAATTAAGTTTTATTGTAAAGCAACCATGCCCATTTTTTTCACCTATTGTCTACAGCAAAGTTTAAAGAATTGGGGTACGCACCGTATGACATACAAAAGCTGAAGACATTTATTATTTGGCCCTTCATAGAAAATGTTTGCAGAACTCTGAAATACACAGATGAATAAACTTTTGTTTCTTTTCAGTGGTACAGATGAGTACATTTTAGGCCAATTTGAAGGGAAGAACTGGAGGGAAAAGGCTTAAGGTCATGATAGGAGAGGGGTTAATTGATGATGGACGGTTCTCAAGGAAATGGGATCCCGGGGCTGGTGGAAAGATCAGCTTTCAAGATGTTCGCATTTGCTCTGAGTCATGCAGACAATAGAGAGGAGACAATGTATCTACCAGAACTTTGAATTGAGAAAAAAGGAATTTTGAGAGTGCTCAGGACTAAAGTTTTCGAGTTCTTTTTCTCTTTGTAATATAAGATGTCCAGGAAGTTAAAAACCCCAGACCTTTGAAAGGGTAAGACTTTGTGAGTTCTTTCCTCCATTTCTTTCGTGTTTATAACCAACTCTTTTTAATTTCCTGAGTAGTGGATGGTTTCATTTTTATTTTGCAAATCTAGTTCCTGACCTGAGCCTTGCAATATTTTTAACTTCGATTTTTTTCCCCTCCACAATCTATACGACCTCCTCATACCCCAGGAATTTTTCAAAACTCTTCAATCTTTAGGAGTTAAATGGAGCTTCTCCAAAATCTGATGTCATGTGTATATTATAGTATAATGAATGTAATGTACATAATGTAAATATATTAAACTACAAAGTGGAAATGAGGACCGAGGAATGAAAGGTGGCTATAAATATTGTATGTGTAAATGATGTTAAACCTGCTTTATGGTTCAAATTCAGCAAATATTTCTGGTATTCAGAGTAAAACCCAAGACATTGCAACCTTACTCTCAGTACCAGAAAGCTGACAGTGTTTATTCAATCAATGAATTACGGATTACCTTCTATCAATTAAGCATAGAGATAGGTATAAATCTAAGACATTGTCTTTATGTAGTTTAGAGTGAAGATGGAGCAAATCACTGAATCAATCCCACTACAGTTAGTAAGGGCAGTGATATCAGAGAACTCAGCGTCCCTTGGAAATGCAAAGGTGGGCATGTTAGCTAGCTTTGAGTGATCAAACTCGTTTCCTAGAGAGAGTGAACCTAAATTGTCTTATAGCTTTGGTTTGCAAAGTTTAAGGCACCTAAATATCACCTGGAGATCTTGTCAAAAATATGCATCTCCAGACTTCTCCCAGAGCTTCTAAATCAGTTTTAGGAGTGAGGCTGAGGATTCTGTGCTATCGCCTGGTGGTCTGTGAACCCTACACTGAGTAACTGGGCTGTAAAAGATGCATAGAAATTATCTAGTGGCATTCGAGATAATATCCCATTGAGATGCTCAGAACTTAAAAATCTCAATTTCAAATGAGTCTGTAGTTGCTTTGGGAAAATCTGAGGTTATGAACGTTGAGTGCTTATGGTTTATGTATGTTTTTGAGACTTTTTAAAAAACTCAGTAATAGACTTGTTAGACCTGTGTTTCTCTCCTGAGTGTGGTGGTAGTCCACTTAAGAGACAAGTGACTGGGGACAGCATGATTAAAGAGGGACTCTAATTAATGACACAGCTAACACTACAAAAGCAGAGGCATCTGCTACAGTTGCTAAATATAATTGCTAGAGAAAAGTTTATAAATATTCATTTAAATGTATTTCTCAAAGCCTCGTGTTTGGAACCACAGCTGCTGGGTTGCCTAAGAGAAACACAATTACACCACAATTAATGCATTCTTAAAGGAAAAAAAAAAAAGCTTTATCTTTAATGTGCAGGCATTCGAGCAAATGCCACGGATCAGCGATTTCTATAGCTGGCATTTTGCATGTCATATTTATTAAACGGTGTTACGGCTTATACTTTAGATATTTTGTAGTTTCTCTGATTATGGCTTTCTCAATTTAACAGTTATAAATTTAACTTGTGTTGAGTGACTAATATACTATTTAATGTCTTGTGTGATTAAGTTTTGCGTTTGCTTGCCAAAAATTTGGCTAAAGACTGTTGAAATGAATTTCATTTTCTTTTCAAACAGAAATCTGGAAAACTCGTTTTAATTTAATATTGCAAACAAAGGGATTTGGGGGGGGGTAAGGGAAGGTTTTGGTATTAATCTTCCATTTTATTGTCTGGAGAGGAGTGTAGTAATAATTATTCATTGACCACTTGTGCTCGTATGTCTCCCAATATTAAGAAAATGACAGTATTCCTGTGACCGTGTAATATTGTAGGGGAGGAAAAATTCTTTTTCCTTCTATCTTCCCAGGTACTCTGGCTGGGGCCCTGTAAATTGTAGTGACAAAAGACGGGTTAATAAGAGAGTAGCATACAAATTTATATAAGTTTTTATGTGATACGAGAGCCTCCATAAGGAGACGAAGACCCAAAGAAACAGTTAATCCTGAGTGTTTTTCTACTAGGTTTGATGAGGAGTGAAAAGTCATGGAAAATTGTCTTGGGAGAAGGGATGTGAGCTGAGGTTGGCAAACTAGGAGAAACTTAGCAAGGCCTCTTTTTTCAGATTCCCTTCAGCGTCCCTCTGTCTTCGACGGTAAGGATGCTCCTTTCCTCAGTCGCGGGGAGGGCATCACTCACATGAGGTTCTTATGACCTGCCTAAGGGGACAAAAAGAAGGTTAGAGAGTCCTTCCTTCACCTGCCATTTCTCAAATTCCTTCAGCTTAAAATATCCATTATGCCAAGGTTCCATGATTTTGGTAACGTGTTCTGAATTGTGTCAATAGCATCTCATATATTGAATTTGGTGGATTTGTGGGAGGGAACATAGCAAAAGCCTTGGAAAACCAGCTGGGGATTTTTAGAGGGGGTATTTAGGTGTCTAAGAATAAGATGGGCCAGGCATGTGTTAAAAATATGCAGATTCTCAAGGATAAATTGAAGGGAAGATACTTCAATGGCATCCTTATCAGAGGCGAGAGTAAGGCAAAAGGCAGAATTCATGATTGACAGACTAAAATGAGAACTAGGCAGCAATAAGCAGAATGTTGTCATGTGAGCTTGATACCAATACAAGATTTGGCCTAAGATTTATGACTGTAGCATGGTGCTCAACCTGGGGACTTTTGTCCCTTGTGGCACATCTGGCAATGTCTAGAGACATTTTTGGTTGTCGCTAAATCAGGAGGAGGGGGAGATGCAAATGGCATCTAATGGGTAGAGCCCAGGGACATTGCTAACCATCCTATAATGCACAGGACCCATAACCAAGAATTATCTGGCCCCAAATAACCATTATGTGAGGGTGAGAAACCCCTCTCCTTAGGCAAGGGGCTGACAGTAGACAAAAGTGGGATTGGAGGTAAGCACATACCTCAAATGGCTTGTTAGGTTTAGTAAACTGGGTGAATTGTTGCAATTCGTGTTCGTTTCCAGATTTCTTTAAGAACAACATATTAGGTGGTAATTGCATGATCTAGATTCTGGAAAGAAAGATAAAATTAAAAGTACTCTCAACCATTGTGTGTTTGACGATGATATAGCTTTAATAGCTTTTATTAAACTCACCTGAAAGCTTGATTATTATTTCTTATGAAACAAAATGAGTTTTATTGATGCTTTTTACATATCCCTTCTTGTTATTTTAGATTCCTTTCTGAAATATATTCCTTCACAAGGTTACCCAGGTAAATCCTCTGTGTGGTGCGCTTGCTTTCAGCATTACGGAGAGTACCATAAAAATCTTCCAGGGCTCTATGTCATTCTCTTTTACATTACAAAGTTTAGTTTGAGCCAGCCCTACCAGTGTTAGAATGCACTGACCGTATTGTCCAGTTTGAAGGTAAAGATCTTTTATAGCTGTGGGGATCATCCTTGAAAATGGCATGCACAGTGCAGCATTTTTTAGTGTTACCAAAATCATTGAAATTTATATTCACCGATGAATGTTTGTTCTGATTTAACGAACCTCCTATTGACATTTTAAGATCTGAATATAGAGGTCATTTGAATTTTCGGGTCTTTGACGACTGTATATATTGAAGTAAACGTGGGAGTGGGAGAAATTTCCTTTTTCCCTGCTTTGATTCTTTTGGCTGTTTGAATAATTAAAATTGCATCAGACAGATCAACAGGAAAAAATAATAGATACCTACGGAGAATTTACACAAACACAAGGGATTTCAAAGACTGGCAAAAATGAGGTATATGTGTCATTGTAGAGTAAGGCGAAGGAGGTAGAGGTCTGGAACTTGAAGGGAGGAAGTAAGGTGATTCACAGGAAAATGGAAAGAGTTAACGTTTGATAAACAGGTTTGCTGGGCCTTAGAGAAAGGATGGGTCACAGAGAGGACTTTGATCAAAAATCGATCACACCTAGTTCCTATTGAACTATGGTTATCTCTGATGATAGCTCCCTCTCCCGGAGCAGGTCCTCTATCTAATTCTTTTAGGTAGTTAGGAGGAAGGTCAAAGGTTCTTCCTGAGTCCTTTGTTTACTGAAAATAATCAACCTAAGGTAATCCTTATGCCAAAGAGACCTATCTTGGGTTGGTAAATTGTGCTCACATACAGTGGCAAAGATTTATCTACTGTCTTGTCACTAATAAGAAACATTTCCTTTGTTCTGTTTTTGTTGTAATAAGAACATAGGGGGAAGTGTGAAGAACGTTTAGCTGAAATGACAGACAACTTGCAAATTGTGATTTTGAGGGTCTCTTTTGACTGTCTTTTCTTGATATGTCTGAGTCGTTTTGGATGAGAATGCGTTGACTCTGTTCAGTTAGCTCACCAAGTATTGATGTAAATTTCCCCAAAACATAAAATATTGCCTAGTTAGTGCAGAACGAAATGAGAAGTGGATTTCACTTCACTTCCCTGCCTGACTAATGGGCAGTAGGTGCCTTAGATTCCTAGAGGCTGAGAAGCATTCTCATTGATTTGTAATTTCTATCACTGGCATAGAAATGAAGGTATTGACTGACCATCCTTACGAGGCCCTAGAACTCTGCCTTCCAGGGCAGGGGCCTCCAAGGCTGGACATGCAGCATGTTGATCCAGGATGGGCTTAATATTTGCTTTTTATCTTAAAAATAAAAAACAAAAGACAAACTTTTGTCATATACAATAAGTGGATCAATGTCGGAATGCTCATTTTGGTCTGCCATGTGTTCGCGTTTCATGTTCGATCATGTTTTATCATGTTCTACGTTTGATCATGTTTCATCACATTCCATGTTTGATCATGTTTCATCACATTCCATGTTTGATCGTGTTTCATCACATTCCATGTTTGATCGTGTTTTATCATGTTCCACGTTTGATCCAGAGGGTAATATGAAAGTTCTGGAGTGTGGACGGGTTGTCAACTGTACTCTCGCCCCCCCTCCCCGTTTAGGCTTTCAGTATTTTGCACTATGTTGTCATTGACATCCTCTAGGATATCAGTACTGTGCCTAGTTTAATCAAAACAGACCTTTAAACAGCAGATTCTTTACTGACTGTGCTTTACAATGAGATGGGACGTGGCCATAAAAATTTTTTTATTTATGCGGAGGCTTGTTCTTTATCTTATGGCAAAATACTTCTAAAAGTCTTGTCAAAATCAACAGTGTTCCTTTTTATTTTACAAAAATTCTTTTCAGATATGACAAGAAAGTATTAATAGTATACTATCTAGAAGGCCTTTTTGCAACATAAACACATTTTGTCTGTGTTTGGAGATAAAATTGTAAATGATGTATAAGCCATTAACCGTTTTTAAGAGAAACCAGTTTTAAAATTCTGGACCATTTTGAAAGTTGATGTTTGTCAGTGTTTCCATTGTTGTAGATTCTGAAATAAATCTATTGTTGTTAGAAATAATAAGCGTTACTTATCAACAGTCATTGCTGTAGGCTTAAGTCCTTGGAAACGAGATTTTCTAATCTGGTTCAAAAGCTTCCAGATTTAGGGTTCCAGTGTGTTCTGAGGTCATGTTTTAAGAATATGAAAATTAGCACGTTCTGATTAGTTTCTCGGACAACCAATTATTGCCAGTGAAAGTGGACATTTCCTGTCAGAGTTTCAACAAAAATGATTGCCTGGATGGTGGGCATGGGTTGAAAAATGACATTCATGAGTTGGAAAATTCAGCCAGTCAGTATTTGGGTCAACATAGCTCTGTTAAGTTTTTCTTTCAATCTGAGAGCCACTGATCCAAATTTTACAATGAACTCCATGCCAGACCTTCAGACTGCTGTGTCATATAGTATAAAGCCAAGGTTTTCAAAATAAATTAAGCATGTTAAAACAAAGTAATCTCCATAAAAAATATTAACAGGCGAGTTCCACTGGAGCACATTCCGTGCTATAAATAATAAAACACATAGCTAAGGAGATATTTGTTTTATACATTACAATTTTCCATTTGTGTTTTATTATGTATATAACTTATTAACCCAGTGATACAAGTAAATATTAATATATTCTAGGTGAGGGCCCACGTCTGGCCCTGCGCCCCTTCATTTAGTGTTGTTTCTGGCTGCTTTGTGCTGCAAAGGTAGATTTTAGTAGTTGCATCAGACACTGTATGGCTGGTAAAGCCAAAAGTATTTACTACCTGGCCTTTTACAGGCAGTTCGCTGATGCTTCGTGTAGGTTAATAAGGCAACAATTGAAAAAGAGATGTCCCACTCTGTCTTTTCACTCAGGTAATATTTTTCCAAACACCTCGTAGTAGTGTTTCTCATACGCAGTTGCGCATTGCCATAGTCTTGAGAGTTTCAAATATTCTGACACCTAGACCCAGGCCTAGCTCTTCTGATGTAATTAGTGTGGAATGGGGCCTGGACCTCAGGATGTGTAAAAGCTCGCCAGGGGTCTCTCGCGTGCAGCCAAGTTTGAGAACCAGTGCCTATGGCGCTTCACAGTCCTGATGGCAAGTGGATTTCTCTACAGTCTTGAGATGCCCCAGTTGCAGCCCAGGACTAATGCTGGAGGGAGCCATCCCTGCAGTGAAAAAGAGGACAGGCTTGAGAACAGCAGTCTTTTGGTAAACCTTCAGCTTCCAGAAAGTTTCTCAGAGATGTGGCATGAAGACATGAGATCGGACCCATCAAAATCTTTTTATTCTCTAAACTTCGGTGATAAGTAAAACCCAATGGCTTGTACTGCAGATGTTTTCAGTGCTTTCCTTATCTCTATGGTGCTTATTTTTACCGGAATTGAGAAATTCGCTTGGCACTGGTCCTGGCCGTTGTTCTGCGTTCGCATGTCAATGGATGATCTGAAGTTCTAGGAGTTTGTCCATGGTGGATTTCTTTTCCTGCGTGGTTTAGGAACTAAGGATTATTTCAGTAATAATCCTATTTCTGAATGGCTGCCACATAATGTTTTTTTTGCAGCTCTGTGCATGGCTGTCGTTGTAAACACTGTTTATAGAACCTTTATCAGCATTTGCCTCTGGAATTTATAAAGCACTTAGTATAATTTGCTGTGAAACCAGTTTTTTTTTTTTTTTTTTAAAGCTTAATAGAGTCGCACATATGGAGTATTCAGGAGATAGCAGTTTACATCCTATAAATGGCTTGCCAGTCTGAGGCATTTCTCTTTGAGCCATTTCAAATGATTGATCAGTTAATTCACACAGCCACGTACTGTTCTCATTTTACAAATGAGGGAAATGAGGCAAAAAGGGGACAGGGGACTTCTTTAAGGCCACGTAGCAAGTTAGGGGCCATTGAGAACTGGGACCCCAAGGTTCCTCGCTCCTCAGTCTGACATTGGCCTTCCACCACAGTCCCCTACGCCAGGCAGCGTGAATTCCCTGCGGGTCTGCGTCCTCCCAGAATGCAAAACACCCTTAGCAGATGCTTATAGTAAAACACAGGACCGAAATCACTGCTCCCGCCTTGAGGAACACTTCTTCGCACTTTATTATGATATTTTCCTTAGAACAGCATAAATAAATGGCAATAGATCCATAGGGAGACAAACGTTTTGCTTTTTCAAATTAAACCAGGAGTCTGGGTAGGCAGCGTCATGTACAGAGCAGTCTGGGAGTAATTCCACCAGCGGTCTATAGGAGAAGGTGATAGCCAGCAGTGTGTTCTCTAAATCGTATGATTTAGCATGTGCTCATGCTGCGCCTTTTATTTAGAAGTCTTTTTATAGAGGTGCTGCAGAACCTCGGCTAGTCAGAAGATAAGGAAGAGAGAAATGTAGCCATCTTAATGGGACCTGGAAAGATAAAAGGTTAAAAAAAATCCTCGTTAGGAGTTTATTCAAATTTTTAATTTCTAGACTCAGTACTGATAGAGTCCTCTTTCTGTACGATGTGATCATGTTTAATATTCATGCCATGCCGCTGAGGGGATGCAAAGCACTCGATTATCAAACAGCATTCACTTCTCTCTGTATACTTTCTAAGGCAGCAGAATACATATTTTTAAATTATAGAAGATATTCCATAACCATGGCGAAGCCGTGTTTATCCACAAGAACTCCCGTTAATTAAATTTCTCGTTTAATGCTTTAAATGTATGGAGACTTTCCTTGAGCTAATAAATGTGTCCAGCAACATATGTTCTGGAGAACCCATCTTTGTAAAATGAGACCATTTGGCTCACTTAAAAGATGACTAAGTGCATATCTGGATATAGCAGTGTATTGTATAACTTGTAAATTTTAAAGCGAGTAGCCAGACGGATACATTTTATGTTAATTATGATTTTATTGTTACCCAGTCTGTGTCTTCTTGAGGCTTACCGTTTAGGTGGGGAGTGTGACAATAAGCAGAGAGTCTCATAAGTCAGTCCAGAGGTGGTTCGCTCTATGTACAAGCATGGCCCAGCCCCGACACAGCAGTGCAGATTCTAGGCTGACTGTCCACATCCATATCAATTCATTCTGCGAGGAAGAATGAGCCCAAATGGATTAAGACAGTCAGTTATTCCTCATGGCATAGCATGTGCACAGCGTTTTGCTTGTCCCTTAAGGTGCCCAGGGTGATGTAGAGGGGTCCTGGATAGATGCCGTGTGCACGGTGGTTTCATGTCTTAACTGGGAAGCATGGCACTGAGGAATCTTCCGATGTTATAAGGAAAATGCTAGCAAACCCTCCCATCTTCCTCTCTGAGAGAGAGTCTCTTTATCAGCCTGGAGTGAATGTAAGCAGATCTTCTCCGGGGTGAGAGGGAGACTTTTCCAGCCTTATTATCTTAGAGTGCGATAGAGATAAGGGCCCTCTGTGCTCTCCTGGTCAGCAGATGTACCTGTGACCCAGGGCTGCACTGTCTGTAGCTTGAAGGCTCTTTGCTCTCTAAACATCCTAGGACAAAGCTCTAACTGCCCTTGACTTAGAAGACACAGAAAAACCTGAATTCTCTCTCAAAACCAAAATGAGGCGATGTGATGTAAGGTGTCTGAAGGGTATCAGAGGAATGGGCTTGACCTCAGAGCTGATACATGAAGGCAGAGCAAATTATAGGCATGACTCTGCAAGAGTGTTTTGGGAGAGGAAGGACAACATGAGGTGGGCGATGTGCTTGGCATATGCCCAGGGGACTTCAGGAAGAGCAGGCTGGCAGGAGCGTCGT
>NW_006431911.1:461774-479741 GCF_000325575.1 Pteropus alecto | reverse complement strand
CAAGCAGGAAGGTGGTGTGGCGAGTTTAAGAAGTGTGGAAGTCGGGTCGTTCAAGACCTCGTGGGCTGTGGTTTCAGTTCGGAGTTGATCTGAAGAGTGATGGGAAGCCTATGCCTGCCTATAAGCGACCTTCTGTATTTTCAAATTATAGCTTTAAACCATGCGGTGGGTAAAGTAATCAACTTAGCTGGTCTCAAGCAGAATTTTTAATTCATGAATGAATAAGATGGAAAATACCAAAGTGGCTTATATGTAGTATCGTTTCATGAAACTTTTGTTTGTTTTCATATTTTGAGGATTAAAATATTTTTTCTATATTGACGTCTTTTCTGATATCAAGGTGGGACCCACAATCAATGGCATCTATAATATGATAAAATATGGTATAAATATTCCGTATATGCGTGTGTCAAGTGGGTTGCTGTGTAATATTTACTCATGCTGGAGAATCTTCTCTGTGTACTAGGTCACTGTCAGCGTTTCTCCTCCAGACCCCTAGTTAATGGTAGCACGTTTGGGACACGCTGGGAGAGGTAGAATACCGTGTGGAAATTGGATGCCCCCGTTTTGAGTGGGGTGATTCAGAGGAGATAGAAGTAGTTTGGGGCTCTAGAAGCAAATACAGTCGTTACTTTGGCCAACTATATCGGACGACTGTGATCAAGCCAACAGACTCAGGCAGTGACAGTCAAATGTAACAGGATGGGGAGGGCACCCAGTGCACAGAGCGAGCTGTGAGATGACAAGGCTTGGGCCTTCTCATGCCACTGTGCCCTCAGTGGGAAACCGGCAGAAGCGAAGACAGCCTTCTGTGGCTCATGGGCTCTGGGATGGGTACAAAGAAAAGATGTGTGGCGGAAAGAAGCAGGCCCGAACCCCATACACAGCAGGAGGCAGCCGGGCTGTGACACTTGACACTGGGGAGCCAGCCTCGGGAGGAGGAGGCCGCTCTGTAGTGGGCTCACCTCTTCGATCCCTTCTCATCCACACCCAACATGTGCGTTGCTGACTCTTCCTCGTCCCATGTAGTCTTAGTGACCTACAGAGGGTTTGCTTTTGGGGAATATGTCCAGGGAGAGATCCCACCTGACTACGCTTTGGGAGTCTGAGGTTTGGAGAGACTAAATACAAGCCAGGCCACCACTCTCTAGCCATGTGGGCAGCTGGAGTCCCACAGTGTCAGGGCTTGTGTAAATCCTTTTTGTATACATCCGAATTCAGTTCTTTTAAGAGCAGGGTTGAGCCTCTGCGGGAGATCAGCTGCTTTAAGGAAGAGAAGGGATGGATTCCTTGGCTGGAATCCTGCTGTGGGTACCATGTTCTCATCTCTTGAGAGGATGGAAATAAGTGATGGGTGTACAAAAATGACCACAGGTGAGTTTAGCTAACAAATAGGAAGAAGAAGAACATGCTTGTCATGCCTTAAAAGTAAAGCCCTGTGTGTCTGTCCCTCTCCAAGTGCTGTTTTGTGAAACTCTATCTTCATTTCTCCAACAGAGAACAGAGAACTGCCTCTTCAGTGTGTGCCTGGTCGGCAACACGCTTGCAACTCACTTCATCTTTGAGCCTGATTATGTGTAGTTCAAGCGGTACAACCTTTTTTCCAAGGAAATGAATTCAGTCATAACATATTTCCCAACAAGTTCTCTAAGATATGCCCTTTCCTAATTGTCAGATTATGACTAAAATTAATGAAATCGCCGAAGGATGCCCAGTACCAGTAAATTAGCATGTGATAATTTGTTCTTCACCTAATTCTTGGTTCAGACTGTAGCTTTTGCCCTTATATGTGGGCTTTGTAACATCGAAAGGCACTTCCCGAGCTTGACAAAGTGACACATTTCGCTTGTGTTTATTAATTGTTCTCAAGGATAACAGTTAGGATTTGTAAACATAATTTTGATGCATTATGAAGAGAAACTGCCATTTTAATGCATTAGGAAACAGAAACTGCCAGTTAACTAAAAAGCAGTTTGAAAATAAATGTTACAGTGAAATTTCCCTAATTTTCTTGTTATTTTGGCTTGTCTGTAAACTGAGTGTTTTCTGTTCACAAATGTTAAGTCCCCAGATTATTTTACTTCTCTTTTTGCTGACACGAGACTATTTTCATAAACAGATATGTCGATGCATACAAATTAATTACCTCTTCATTTGTCAGTACATTTAGTAAGCGATTTCCGTTACTAATAAATTTTCTAATTAAAATAATGGGGATGGAATTTTTCACGGTAACACAAGCTGTTGTTTCACGGTCTTTTCATATTTGAATCACAAGAAAAGTTCTACAGATTCAATAAAACTCTGTGAGGACAGAAAACAAAGCTGTAAGCTCTTTAATATAATTTCCATTGAGTCTGAGTTTACTCATTGAGTTTACTGTTATTTCTATGATGCTATCCTCACCCAAAACACAAATAAAAATATGCCAGAAGAGGAAAGTATTTTAAATGAATCCAACCTGTTTCCCTTATTCAGTTATGGAAAAATATTATTTGCTATAAAATATTTTGTAACTTTTTTACATTTAACTCGTGTAATATACATTTTTTAAAAAAAAATGATAGAGTGACGACCGAAGACATATACTCTAAAGTTTCTAATTCTTGAGAATTGAAACCTGTCTAAGCTGATTAACTCAATTTCACTTAGATACAGTTTACCTTCGAAGGGAATGCTAACAGACCATGTGGCTCGCAAAGCTAAAAATACTTGCTATCTGGCCTTTTACAGAAATTGTAATCCAGATATGTTCTTCAGATTATTCGGGTACTTAATAGATTCATGGAAAATAGTCCTTAATATTGAAAGTTTGGCATCGTCGCACTAGAATTGTAGCACTTACATTGACTGCATTTGCTGACCTGGTTAAGGCCTCTGTCACAACTACTGAATTCTGTTTCGAGGCATAAAAGCGGAAAGCAGACATTGATAATAAACAGATGAACGTGGCTCTGTTCTAATAAAACTTTATTTACACAAACAGGCTTCAGCTAGCTTTGACCCACCAGGAGCTTGCCAACCTCTTTAAAACCTTTGTTACTCAAAGAAGACTCCACACAGGAGGAGCATCAGTATCCCCGGGGGCCCCTGAGAGATACAGCCCATCAGGCCTCACCTGAGACCTACTGAACCAGAATCTATGTTTTAGCAGGAGTTCTAGGAGATTCATATACTCCTTAAAGTTTTCTAACGCTAGACTCAACTGCTCTTCACAAACAAGAAATAGCTCCTAAGGGAGCTTGTGAAATGAATAGATATTTTGACTGGCTGAGGTACAGCGACCAAGCTGTTTCACCGTGGACATCTAAATGCTCGTGTTACCAGAACCCAACATTTTTACTTAAGTCCGCCTGATCCCATCCACCGGCCCAAAAGAATGCACCAGCAGGAGTTTGCAGTATAGAAGGAGAAAAAGAGTTTAATATCCAATTGGCCAATTCCGAGAAGGAGAACTTTTGGTTTAAAAAACCCGACTCTCTGATGGCTTATAGCTTATAGATTCTATAGGGCAAAATGGCTAGACACCAGTGAGTTAAGATTCCGGGTCATCCTTGAAACTGATTGGTCAGAGGGAGAGGTAGGTTAATAAATCATTTCTTCAGGTGTTGAGGACAGTTCTGAGGTCTTTGCTGGTGTCCCTCTGTCTAGTCTTATGGGAAAGTAGCCAGGGTGTCATTCCATCTCTGGGCTTAAGAGCCGAAACGTGACTTAGGTCAAGATGTTATCTATAGTCTGACAGAGAGGTAGCCACGTGACCATTAGTTGGGTCCGGCCTAATGTTCTCTGCTGCTTCCAGGGTTGCAGATCATCTAGGGGAAAGTCTAGGTCTATGAGAGGTATTTGTGTGTGTGTGTGTGTGTGTGTGTGCGCGCGCGCGCGCATGTGTGTAAAAGAGAGAGAGATGATTTCTATAGCTATGATTTAAAACTAAATTTAGTCAAAATCATCAGAACCCTCGGTTTCACTAGAGTATGGAGATCTTTATCTGGGACATCGATTACTCTCACTTTCTGATTCATATCTTCTTAGGCGGTTTATTCTATTTCTTTAGAGGAGAATCATCTCCCAATTTCTTACCCTGGAAAATACTGGCTGTGGGCACTTCTGCATGAGGGAATGGGTAGAGCGAATTATTTCATATATACATGTTTACCTTGCAAGACATTTGGTTCTGGCCAAAACATCCACAGACACATTTGGTCCACACCAAAAAGTCCTTGATATTTGTTCCTGCCCCAAAACATTTACGGAGACGTTTGGTCCACGATTCATTACAGAATACAAACATTGAAACTCATTCAAATTGAATGAAAAATTTTTTTTGGTAATTCTTGAGGAATCTTCCATTACGTGTTGATTCCTGTTCTTCATTTTGAAGTTCAGCAGTGTTACTCTCAAGGCGATGAGCAATTTCTATCGAGTATATATTGACCTGATTATTGCTTTGATATTTGTTCTATCTGGATATGGTTTCGGTGATACCAATTTGATTCTTTTGGTATTGTGATGAGGTCGGTGGCTGTATTTGAGTGTGACCCTGAAGAACCTAGGTGACAACCTGATTATAGCTGCTGTTTGTCTTTTCACATTTCAAGGAACCTCCAACGTGGCCCAAATTTCTCTGTGGATGTTTTGGGACAGGACGAATATCAAGGACCTTTCAGCATGGAACAGATATCTCCCTGGACATTTTGGAATGGACGAAATGTCTGCTAATCAAATGTTTAACATTCCTTCTATTTTCTGTTTAGGTTTGGTGACCCCCAGTTTTGTTTTTGGCTTTTTTGTGTCCTAGCCTTTCGGTCATTTTTTTCCAGTCAAATCAATTCCTCCTATGCAACATCCCTCGGATGGTCCCCCAAGTTCCATCGCAACATCCTCTAAAGCAGTGTATTGGGGACTGGGGAACAGTCTTCTTTCAAATTAGAATTTTGCTATTGCTTAGTTTTCATTATGTGGCCCATGCTATAATTTAAGAAATCATCACTAAACAATTTAATTTGTGCAGCCGAGTCCTTGGACTTGCTCACCACAAGTCAGGCTGGCCATATGAGTGTCCTCTGTGAGGAAGACAGCTGGCGTTTGCTCAGTTTTGTATGAGTAATCATTGCCCTCAAAAGTCTCCCCCATCTGATCAAACCTAATTCATTTACTCCTATAAAGAAACCACTCTATATTAAACTTATTAAAATAATAAGTTTTCAAATATTGAACTTCTCCATTTGCTTATGTCTTGAACTTGTGGTATGCAAATTTGTAGTTGATTCAATTGACTGTAATAATCGTTGCCAGAGGGAGTAATTGTGGGTCAGCCAGAGAATAGACTCTGTAATCTGTCTCCTGAGATGAAAGTACCACATAGCAGATCTGATGTAGTTTCATTTGGATATTTCCTCATTTTCCAAAGAGATGACGATTACAGTGTTCCTGCTAGTACATACCATGCTTTTGTGACTATCAGAGGTTGATTAAAAACTCGTTTCCATTCCTTTCTTTGTCTTTGCTCATATTTGATGTCCCGTGACTTTTCAGTTTCTCCCTTCAATAGGTGAAGTCTATTTCTCCTATCGTTCTCCCAAAAGGGAGGCCTCGTGCCCTGCTTTGGCCAGTGGAATGCAGGACTGATGATGATGATGCGCTTATTCCGAGCCTAGTCCCAAAGATGCCCCACGTACTTCTGTTCTCTGTGTCTCGGAACACTGCCCAGCCCTCATGAGAACAAACATAGGCTAGATTGATGGAGGGTGATAGAGCTGTCCCAGCTAAGGCCACGTTTGACCACCGGTACTGGTCAACCAAATATTTGACTGTAGGTGCTTTATTGAGCCAAGCCTAGAACTGGACAGGTGAGCCCAATCCAGTTGCCCTCTGCCAAGTTGCGAGCTAAGAGATGTATACAGTGTTGTTGTTTTCAGCCACTAAATTTTGGTACGATTTGTTATAAAGTGAAAGTTAACCAAAATGGTGAGAAGTGGGAAAAATTACTCCTTTGGGTGGATAAGTTAGATAATGGTGCCCTTACTCTGGCACAGAACTTTCCAGAATGCATACCGTTACTCCCTTCCTTGGGTTTCCTCATTCAAGGTTGTAGCCTTCACAGTCAGAAGTGGCAGCCATGAGATCTGGGTTGCCGCATCTACTCGAGGCACAACCATGTAGGAGCTGTGTGATCCCCAGGATGGAAGCCAAGCTCTAAAAACCTCTATTATTTTTCCGAGATCGGATGTGTGAACATGCTCCTGGACTTCCCAGAATATACTACTCACGAGAAGCTTTTGTTTAGAGGCAGAAGCTATGGTACAGCAAGAGGAAGCCAATGAGGGCAGGCATCTGAGTCTTAGACACATTCCAACAACGCAAATTCTCCAGGGTTCTTTTCTTTGAGTGCACAGGGCTGGACTCTGTCACTGGCTTGAATGCCATGATCTGTGTGAGGGATCTTGCCCTGGGGACACTTCAGAGTAGCTGTCAGTGCAGGGCACTCCTAAAGTCTCTTGGTCACAATCCAGCTGAGGCTGTCAAATCCATTAGGGCAGTTAGAAACCATCAGTAAACAAACTGACCGTGGAATTTCTAACTATAAAAAAAAAATGCATCATAAATCCTACTGGTCTTATCTTTATCTTGTTCATGTGCCCCAAATCAGACATTCAGCATCCTTATAGGTGAAGATAGAGCTTTTCCCCATCTAGTTGTTAAGTCAGTTTCATCTGCAGAGCCTCAGTTTCCTGACCTATAAAATGGAGTTAATTATAAACCTTTGCATAGGATTGCTATGAAGATTCCATAACATGATTCATGCAGAATACTCAAAAATACTGTTACCATTATTAAATAAATGAAGAACATTCAAGCAGTGTGACTTTACACACAGTACTTCAGCTTACCTGGGCCTCAGTTTCCTCCTGCGAAATTCGAGAAGTGATGGTATGATTGGACCAATCCAGTGATTACGTCTTGAACACTTTCAGTTGAACT
Source organism: Pteropus alecto (assembly GCF_000325575.1). NCBI lineage: Eukaryota > Metazoa > Chordata > Mammalia > Chiroptera > Pteropodidae > Pteropus > Pteropus alecto. The sequence goes on along the minus strand of NW_006431911.1, from coordinate 472,760 downwards.
GATGCGCTTAAACCCAATGAGAGAGCACTTTATTACCAGTAGTTGACGCCAGTTAGCATGTACTAGGTGGGAAAGCTAGAAAAAGGACTTTTAATTATTCCTAGTTCTGAGAGGATAGTGCATAGTTACATGGATAATCTAGTAAACAAACTTCAGCGAGCAGGTGAAGTAAAGAAGGCTTGAGGTTTAGAAAAATCTGTTGAGAGAGGGTTGAGAAACTTTTGGCATTGAAAGTTTGGGCATCACAGAAAATAATCTGTTTAAGTTCACCTTGTTGTTGGCATCACTGTTGTCCGTGAATTATTGGTGATCAGTGGGCTTTCAGCAGTGCTCGGTGGACTGATGGAGACCTTAAATTGGGATGTCACTTGCTAAAAACGTATGAGTACCTTAAGGGAGAATAATGGGATGAGTGAAAAGTTTGGTTTGCTGCTCTTCTTAACTAAGGCTTGATTTTATCTCTGAAACAATATTGTCTGTGTGTGTGTGTGTGCGTGTGTGTGTGTGTATTTATGTATATGAATAATCCATACATTAAAATATTCCATTCAGTATATTTTTTGTTTTAAAAAGAGACGCCCTGAAAAGACATTGAAAAGTTGGCATTTTGGTATATTAAACTTTCATTGGGGAAAAAAACTTAACATGCTATTCTGCTAAATCTTATTCTCCTGGTTTTCAAAGCAGCCAATACATAGAGCAGCCTCATGAAATCTAAATCTAAGGAAATGCGTACGTCGCTCAAGTGTGCTCATTGGGAACACAATAAATGGATGAAATGCAAACATTTATGCAAAAATGTGATTAAATGCATTGTGTTTTCCAGGTGACTTTACTATTTATGTTGGAATTAATTTTCATTTAAGAAACAGATAAATTGTAATTTACTTATTTCTACCCGATCTTAAATTGGAACTAATGTTAAAACTTCGGCTCTTGGGTTCCTGGGTTAATTGAGAATCCTGAAAGTAGTTTTTTTTTGCCCCCTGGCATTTTTGACAAATAGAGTTTTCAAATTGCTTAGTAACATAATTTAGTATCTATAAAGTAAAAATAAATCCACTAATAAGTCTACAATATTGTTTATTCTTTCTTCTTGAATAATTCACTCTTAAAATACTGCCTCGGTGAGCAAGGTGCCCTTGCATTCCGAAAGCACCATATGGATAGGGTAAATATGATCCCAATTACTCTTGCTATTTTATATGGAATGGCAATATAGCTAGACAGTTTAAATACCTGTAACTTGTCAACCCCTCATTTGTGGTTTCCCACAGGACCAAGGCAGTATAGTATATTTTTCCTAACTACAGATGTTTGCCATTTTTAACCGTAATAAATGTACCAAGAGTTTTTAAAGCATTATATTATTCTACCCCATTTAAAGATAAACATCTGTTTGCTTTAAAATTGGAATAAAACATATGAATCATAGAAAAAGTGACACATTTTATGAGCCATATGTACAAACTTTAGAAACGGGCTAACTTTCAAAAATTATTATGGACAGGCAATTATGCGTTTAAAGTTTCACAAGAGCATGATTCATTACCTGAGTGACATTGAGCATTTGTTTGCGTTTTGAATATTTTTGTAAGAAGGCAGCTACTAGGGCGTGTTGCTTTTTTGGACTCTTATTTACAGAGGTGTGACCAAGATGACAGGTAACTGAAATTAGCCAATGTCGATGGATAAAGAATTACGATCCTCAGTAAACGTAGGTTTAGATGTAACAGTGCCGATAAAATGGATCCTTATTCCTTAATCAGAAAAAACGACGCGTTTGAGGATAATGGATAACCTAGGTCGTATTTTCACATGTGAAAATTAAAATGTGGGCTACAAATGGATACTGTTTTACTCTATATTTTCTGCAAAATTTGGATGGACTCTCATGACCCTGTGCAGTCTATGGTGCCAAGCTTGTAATCTTGTAAACGTAACTTTTCCCACAAAAGATGAGCATCATCATCTTCCATGTCTATGCTTTAACAAGCCAGCTGACCAAAGTTAGCTAGCAGGTAAGATTTCATTAAAATAGGAGAGTCTTTCTGACATCCCACACAATTTATATAGAAGGCATGTATGTACCTAGCCGGAAGAAACATATTCAGGCATGTAACTTCTGATTGTTCTGGTCATCTCCAAATTGTTTTTAGGTTAGGGCAGAAAACCACAGTAATGTGCACTTTCCAGAGCATAAGTCCGCCAGGTATAGATGATGAAAAGGTTTCCCTAGGTCCTTAGATCATGGGTAGACTTTTCTGATGTAAGGGACAGCCAGCATCGGTGATTCTTCATCATCCTGTCCCTTTAAAAGACTCTCTTTGCACACTGTGCAGTCAACTACTTTCATCAGGAATCGTGGGAAGTGCCTCTCTGTAACACTCTTCAAATTGCAAAATGTCACCGAAGTATCCTTAGTATCTATCTGTCTTTCACCGGAAAGTAAGTTTGACAGTAAGCTTTATCCTGTGCCTTTTGTTTTCTTTGATTTCGGGAAGAGAAAAGGTCTTGAGTAAAATTGGTTTAAATATATGAATTCAGTAGAGGCAACCTAGTTATGCAGTTTGCATGCAAATAGAAATGCCTCCCTCTCCTCTCCTCCTTCCTCTCTTTCCTTTCTTCCTTCCTACAGGGTAGCAATTATAGCAACTCAAACACAAATAACCAAAAATTATCATTAAATCCATGCAGCGTATATTCCTTAGTTTAAGATTAATGTTCAATGAAAGGTGATCGTTTTGGAGGCAAGTACGTATTCATTAAGAAGCTTTTCTGGTACATTTATGTATTATCTCGATATCTTTTTAATCGCAAAAGTGAGGTAAAAATGATCATTACTGCCATTGTTCAACAATATGGGACTATTTAGAATTTTTAATTGAGGATCTAGAGATAAATTATATGTACCTGACTAGAAAAATACAGTTAGGAATTATAAGGAATGTACACATATTCTAGCCTTACGCCATGTAACGTTTCTAAGTGTCAAGTTCGTGGCACTTTTTTGAGATGTTGGTTTGAGATAACGAAGTACACTATTCTGAACTCTTGATTGTGTAAGGAAAAGAAACTGGCAGGGGATGTTGTTTTCCTTAACAGGCATTCTGATAAGCAAGACCCCCTTCAAGCCTAATGTTAGCACAGATGCTTTTCAACAGTCATTTATACTCTGCAGTCAAAGTGGGTCTTGAGGTGAACTGTGACTTTGCAGGATGAACTTTGAGGAAGATTAACCATTAGAAGAAAGGTGTCTATGGCCATGCCACCCTGAACAAGCCCGCTCCCGTCTGATCTCGGAAGCTAAGCAGGGTTGGGCCTGGTTAGTACTTGGATGGGAGACCACCTAGGAAGACCAGGTGCTGTAGGCGTAAAAAATAAAAAGTAAGGGATTGTAAGCTGACAAGGTCTTTTGGGGTTGCCTCGCCTAAAATAAAATTAAAAAAAAAAAGTAATTGAAAAGAATTCTTTATATGGTTATATTACTTTACTGTTAATATCTGATATCAGCGCCTGCCTCCATGGTGAAAAAGTTTTATAAAGGATGATATTTCACTTTACATTTGGTTTGTTTTGACTTAGAAACATAACGAAGCAGCAGTATGTGTGCTCATGTGCAGAATGCGTCTGCTCACGGATATGTGTCCTGGGCAGCACATAGCCCTACGGAAAAGGAAGGCAAAGAGCAGCTTTAAAGCGGAGTTGGCCTATCATCTTTATGCATTTGTCTGTGATTTGGCCTATGACTGAAAAAATCCACCTACGAGATTCATTCCACTGCCCATCCATTCAATAATATTTATTGAGTGCCCATCATCGACACTGATTGAGCACCTACTACTACATACCGATCACCATGTTTGGTGTAATGCAAAGATCAATAGTCGTTTCTTTACTTGAAGAATTTATACACTGTTGGGAGCTACAGACATGGTTTTAAAAACTAAAAATTTACAAGTCTTAGAAATAGATATATAATATAGAAATTCAGGAGTGGTTGCTTAATGTTACCCAAGTGAGTGAAGCCATGAGAAGACACAGAGGTGGAATTTGGACTACGTAGAAGAGCTTTTGCCAGGCATTTGCTTTACAGTGTTCAAGTTTTCCAGTGACCATCAGGTAACCTCGTTTTTGCCTTTCAATGAGTAAGGAACTGGAGGCCTCCAGAGGTGAAGCAGCCTGCATCAGGGGAAATACCTAACCAGGAATAGAGCCAGGATTTCAATCTCATTCCACTTAATTCCGGAGCCCATCTCACCATTCCTCCATGTTGGATCTTTTGGGATAAAGAAGAGTTCACTAGATAACGTGTAGAGGAAAGAAAATCTCAACTCGAGAACAGAGTAGGTGGAAAGGCTTTTAAATGTCAACAAGTTGAGTTGGGACCAAAGCATTTTGTGGGGAATGGCAGCAAGAAGGAAGGCACTTGGGGTAGGGTGGGGTAGGGATTATCAGATTGCCAGAACTAAACGTTACAATCCAGGTGTAAGATGCAAGAGAATGGCAGACGGAAGGCTGGTCATCCATTTGTGACCAAAGAATTCTTTGTTTATTTTAGAGAAGCTCCATCGGCATTTGAAAAATGTGATCATGCTTTCAACTTAGATCAAAGATTATTTTATCGTACCCTAAATCTTGATTTTTGATAGTTCCAAACCACTTTTTTCATATTTGGACAGGATGCATATCATTATTTATGGATACCAGACTTCTGTGTATGGACCACAGCTTACGTGAAATTTGTTTTTGTTTCTTTCTCTGTTCTTGTCTTTATGCCTTGATGTTTTATATCCCTGGGTTCACTTCACTTTTTATACTTTATCCCCACTGATGCCATCCTCACCAGTCCTGCTAACCTATGTTAAATCTGTCTGTCTACATTGCCACAATTTGCTCATTTGTTTGTGGCGTATTTCACTCTCTCAGCATTTCTATGATTTAGGAAGTAAGAGATGAGGCATAGCGTGTTCACCTTGCTGCCATACCACAGTATCATTAAATAAAAAATTTAATTAGATTAGTTAACGGACGAATTTAGCTAGCAATCAAGTCACTCAGTGGCAAATGGAATTTCCTTCCATCTTTTTGAAGACTTAATCCCAGTTTTCCTTAGAGTTGGTTTTCCCAGTGGACTACAGTTTTGGAGCCTGTCCTGTGCCAGATCAGGCTTCCTGCTAGTGCCATGTCACAATGGGGTCTCAGATAACCAGGTATTTCTTAGGCCGATGTCAACAATGTGACACCAATACAGTGTTGATTGTATCATAAAAATTGTTAACTGTCCCCTTAATGCAGTTTTTCCTGTGAAAGCGAATTCATTGATTCAGTACTCAACACTTTTGCATGTACATTTAGTTATGAGGAAAATGATTTATTAACGGTTGTAGTCAGCCTAGGAACAGTGAATAATGGTTGATGTTTTTGCAGGAAAGTGATAAGCTGGCAGACAAAGAGGTCAGTCAGGTAGGGTTGTCAAAGAAAACCATCTCGATTTTTATAGATTCTCTGGAAAACATCAGATTTTAGCTGAGAAGTACACACGACCAGATATCTCTGTGTTAAATTGTATATAGCTTGTGCACCTTGATCTTAGGTTATTTTATGCATTTAAAGGTTTTGATTTTGACATCAACCTTGAATGTCATTGAGCTCCAAACCTGCCTTGCCGGCGTCCCTCACTTTACTTATAAAGATGAGCATCTGTGTGTGTATCCAATGGTCTTCCTAAATGACCTGCTTTAACGTGCTGAGTTTTCAATCCTTTGCTTTCCCATTACTGCGTTAAAAGGTAAGTGACATTCAAATCACATTTGGAGAGCTGACCAGCACTTACTTTCTGCTGGCAGCATGCTGGCTTGAGGATTGGGATTTCTTAACTTAGTCTTTACCTCAGGAAAATTGCAAACCTTTTTTTTTTTTATTATTATTTTTTTTAATTTATAAACTTCACGCCTCTTGCCCTCAGCTTAGTTTAGTTTTGTAGGGTTTTTGTTTGTTTGGTTTTTGTTTTCAAGTCAGTTTCTTTATTTGTAAAATGACTAGGCTTGAGGCCATATTTTTAAGTTCTTTCAGCCTTAAAATCTGTGGCTAGGATTATCCTTCATGAAGACTTGCCTCCGAGAGCATTCCCCTTTATCTTCAAAGCATGAAATAATCTCCTGGAATTGTGTCATTTTAGGAAACGAATCTAAAGCATTGATCAGAAAGTAATGACGCATAGAAGGGAAGCGTTCTGAAATATCGTTCTATTCTGAATCTTTTGTCTTTTTTCCTCATGGCTAAGTTACTGGTTTTTCTAGAACCCAAACTGTGATTGCTCTTTAATCATGAGGACTTTGGGATCTGGATTACTGACTGAAAAAGAAAGGTGCAATTTGTTTCCCCAAATTATCCAAATTATTATGATTGTGTAATTACTACTGTTATTAATATGCACCATTCACTGAGCATTGCTCTTTCAAGGCACTCTACTGTTTTATGAGACGGGCATTGGTCTTCACTTACAATTAAGGAAACCGAGGCACAGAGCTGTTCAGTGGCCTGAGGTCACACATCTGGCAAATGACGAATTCAAGATTTGACTGCTCTACCATATTTGATTTTTGGTGGTTGGCTATTGTTATGACTCTTCACAGTCTATATTATTTCATATCTCCTAACAGTGAGCAATCCTTGATCTAGGGAACTTTTTAAAAATTATCCCTTTTCATACATCTTCATGGCTCTTACAGAGTCCAGGAGCATGTGATTAATCAGAGCTGGAAACTCATGTAGACTTGCTTTCTGACCTAGTCCTATTAGCTAATTTAAAAGAAGATAGTTCATTAACAAAATAGTGATTTTTGCCTCTGGATTTTGCCAAATCTTTTACTTCTTTTAGAATTGATATTCAGTAGAATAGAATGCAATTCAATTTATACATCTAAGCCACACATATGCTATGTTCCAATTAGTAACACATGAGGGTTGACTGATAGCTATTCCCTCAAAACACTGGGTTTTTAGTGGTGCCTACTTGAAGCCTGATATAATAAAAGACACCGCAAAGGAATAAAATAGCATTTATCTGTAATCTGTACATACACGATCTCATTTGGTGCTCAAGCCCTTCTAAAAACTGTACGACTTTAATCGTACTTTACATTTGAGGAAGAAATTGAGGCATGGGGAAGTTAAATGACATGATCCGGGTCACAGACTGTTGGTGGAAGAACAGGAAATGGAAATCCAGGCATTGTGATCCAGAACCGGCCACCTCAGTGGGGCCCTTGGTGGGCGTGGCCAGCTCTAGCAAAGATGCCTGTTGGAGGAGTGGCCGCCAGAAGTTGTTATTATCAAGAAGTTCATTTTTGCTGTGAAACTTGGGGCTGGGAGGGCCACTCCAGGCTGAAGAAATATGTAGAAAAATAACAGAGGCAGGAAAGTATAACAGAGACGTTTATGGAGTAGCAGTTAAGCTGGCAGAAATGTCTTGGGTACGAGGTGCTGTGGCTAAAAGGTGGGCGAGGGTCAGCTCGCAGAGGGTGGCAGAGGACAAACAAGGCAAACCACCTCAGGGCTATTTAGCGGACGTTTACACAGAACTAACCACGTGTCCACTTACACAGTAATTAATTCCTCACAATGCAGTTATGTGTCGCCGTTACCATTCCCTTTTTACAGACTGGGAAGCTGAGGATTCAGAGTATTAACTGGCCCAGCATCACAGAGATAGTAGGAAGGTAGAGCTGGGATTCAAACCGAGGGACTTTGGCTCCAGGGACCATGATCGTCACTACTGTGATGTTGTAGATATTATTTGGGAGTGGAGTGATTTGATGACTGTGGGAGGGGGCGGTGGATGTGAGTGTATGGTGTTACTCTCACACTCCTCATGCGGGATGGTCAGTATCTGTGGTAGGATACTGTGGTAGGATGGTAGCAGTGAACAGGACTGAGACTTGAGAAAGATGCATGCGATAGGTTTGGGATGTGGAAGTAGGAGCTGTGAGGTCGAACTGTGGCCCGGTGCTTTCCCGATTGCCGTGTGACCCTGCATCCTGGGTGAGCCCCTGTGATCCGCTTTCCCTGTTCACCTAGTGGCGAAGCACAGCAGAGCTGTGGGAATGAATTCTAGTCTGGCCCTGCTGATCTCGAGGAATAGCAGGCCATCCACCTGCCCGTGCCCAGCAGGTCAGCTGGAAATCGGAGTCTGGAGCTCAAGAAAGAGATCAGGGCTATAAATGGATTTAGGAGTCACCTCCAGCCATGTGAGAGTTGAAATTGCTCACGGGGGATGAATAGAGGCCAGGAGGGCTGGTGACCAGCTGGCCGCCTCCTCCTGAGGAGGGGTCAGGATGATGAGATTACGGGGACCATATTACACTTCTCTCTTGTAACATAGTTCATATCTTTTTTTGGTATGTGAAGCTGTTTGTTGAACTCTTTCTTCACCTCGGCGTTTTTTACCCGTGCATCCTGAGATTGAGGTGAGCGTTCCTGACACTTTTTTTATTGGCCTCCACATTTGCTATTTCTTTGGATAAAATCACTTCAGCAGTGGGAGCTCACCATAGCCTCATAGTTACTAAATCTGTATACAAAACCTAAAACCAGTTTTTCCATTCATTTTCGGTGTCGCAAAGTCATTTTCTTTTTATGGGGCACCGTACGTTGCCGGGGAAATTACGATGGTGTCATTCGGTGTTTTGTTAATGTATTGATTCCCTTAATTTAATTGGGAATTCGAAATGTAGTTTGCGATTAAAGTTGTCGGAGTGATTGCCCAACATAACGAATTTCAGCAATGGACTTTGAATTATCTTCCGCTATTGTCTTTTTTATTTATTCCAAAGTCCTTTAGTCCACATTTGCCCCCGTCTGTTAGGCAGCCCGCTCTTGCCCTAAGGTTCACCTCAGCAGGCCGTGCCATTCAAAAGAAACAAACTGGACCTCAAGAAGCCTTACTAAAGTAATGGAGGTCCTTACTTAAGGTATCAAGGACTCATACGAGTGCGGATTATGGGGGGGGCGGGCATCTCATCTCGCTGCGGAACTTCCCCTCAAATTCTCACTCAACTTCTCTTTCCCCAAATCCCACTTCTGTCAGTATCTGCTCAAATTTCTGCTTCTCTTCTCCATTCTTCTCTCTCTCCCTCAGCCGGCACACCCTTCTCCACTTTTTGAATCTTTGTGTAGTATATCTTACCTCTTCTTGTCACTACTACTGCATGCACACTTGCAGTCCCTGTCAAAACTGTCATTATTTTCTTCATTATTATTCATCAACATTAGTAGGCGGAGGATCAGGAATTTTAATGCGTTGTCCTCATCACAAATATTGATTTCATCATGATAATTATTGAAATAGAATGAGCCATATTCAACAAATTGTGTACAATGGATTCATAGCTGAAGAACACTTGTGTTTGGGGATGTTAGTACAATTTCACTGACCTTGGCAGACTGGTGGTGCCGACTTCTTTTGGAGTCTGTCTGTCTGTCTTTTTTTTTTTTTTTTCTTGCCAGGCTTTAGTAGCAAGTGCCTAATGTGCCCAAATGTTTGTAGACCTCGCCAGATCACCTCGTTGGGGAGGGAGGTAAATCTAACTGAAATTCTCCTTTGCCCCCTCCTCCAACCCCTTCCTCAGCACACACAAAGCAGGTAAAAACAGTCATAAGGATTTCTTCAAAGTTTCTTTCATTTATTCAAAGACATGTTAAATCTGGTAAAAATGGATACGAGAAATTCCATGGAACATTCCACTGGACATTCTGTGGATGGGTAGATAGGTGGATGGGTGATGTATGATGGATGGATGGATGGATGGATGGATGGATGGATGGATGGATGGAGTGTGTGAAAAAAAGTGATTCACTTCCCCCCTTTAGTGTGTGATGGTAAGACAAGTGGGTGGGTGCTTATGGCATGGTTATAGATATATGTGAACTTGACTTCACATCTGTTTAGCACAAGTTCAAGAAGACACTCCTTTTCCTTCTACTAATTTGTACGTCTAACCCTTTACCCGCCAAATTCAGAAAGGCCAAGTAACTTTCCCAAGGAGCCAGGACCAATTAATTAGAGGTGGACCTGGGCTTCCTGTCCAGAGGTACGGAGCTGCTGAGCAGGGCTAATAACAGTTAAACACTTGAGAGTTTGGAAAGCTTTGTCTTTCCTCCTGCTGCTCATTACTATTCCTAGTGATTTGCCCAGTTGGATAAGCCTACATTTTGTCATACGGATGCATGATGTGTGGCATATTGGGAGACTGGGAGGGATGGTGCAAAATCTAATCTGCCACTAAGTCAGTTTAGTTCAATCCTGTTAATTCTGTACTTTATTGAACACTAAATGTACTCATATCTTATAAAATATTATTAGTCTCTCTAGCTCTTTCAGATACGACAATATATGATGTGCTTCAGGCTTAGAAAGTTGACAAAGAGCCTAGGAATATTTTTTCTCTGAATTTATAAAAAGTATTAATTAGGCTATCCTATACGAATAAGAAATATATAACGGAAAAGAAAAGGCAGATCTTTACTGTTTCTCTTCAGCTTCAGAATATAATTTTGTGGTTAAACTATATTTTTCATTAAAAGTTTTTAAATAACTGTTTAAAAATATGTATATATATTTTAAGATAAATGCTTAACAAAGATTAATGCAGTTGAGTTGAACTACTGAAAATTATGAACCAGTATGGAAAAGCAAAGCAAAACATTAAAGATACAGTCTGTTTTGGGGATGGCAAATTGATGGTTAACTACAAGTTATCTTTAATGGAATATCATTATAATTCACCCAAAACAAATGGAAAATGTTTTTTAGGAAGATAAATTTTGCATGGAAAATCATTTGGTTGCATTGCGATAATGTAAATAAAAGACAGAAAGGCCGAATCCGGTCTGAAATTGTCTTTTTAGGAGTGGCCGAATCTTGACAAGGCTTGAGCATGATGGGCTTAGAGAGAATCCTGGGTCTAAATTCATCATCTCTCA
>NW_006431911.1:406015-461683 GCF_000325575.1 Pteropus alecto | reverse complement strand
ACCTTGGAAAATTTAAACAATTTCTTTGCTTAGATTGCCATTATCTGTAAAATCAATTAACAATACTTCCTTTGCTCTGTAGATTATGAATTCGATAGCATTTTTTTCTAGCGGACCTCTTGTACATACTCAGCTGCTGTTAGTACCCCTTAAAATATTTTGTAGTCTGCCTCCTGGTTTTGGCAAAAATGGACTGTACATTTCTATTCTCCATTCACCTTATTGTCATACTCCCTTCTTTACTTGTCGAGCGGAGGCTACTGATTTCTTGATATTTTTCTTTCATTTGTTTAGAGATTTAAAAAAACCCACAATTCTTAGTGCTTCCAATGGATGCCTTCATTATTTCTCTGAATGCTTAATAATAATAATAATAATAATTTTTTCCTTTAAAAAAGGATCATCTTAAAGTTTAAAAGACTTTTTTTTCATTTATTAATACTAATAGAATTGGCATATACAAATAGGATGTGAAATTATGTGGGATCTATTTTAAAATATTCTAAGTAATTAACATAAATAATATTTTTCACTGCCAAAAAACTTGTCGTATAATTTTCTTTTCGTGTAATTAATTGGGAGTAGTTGTGATAATATGATGATTCAGCTTATTTTGGAATATTCTGTTTAATCGTATAATCCGATTGAGGAAAAGCTGCTTTCTCTGGATTTGGGCACAGGAATGGATGCTGGCTGGTAAACTTGGCATTATCTCTCTTGAAAATATGTGTTTAATATTTTATATCTTTAATCTTTTACATGGCCGTCTATTACAAGAATTCTTGCGGTATTTGTCATCTGTTAAAATTGTTTTTAGTACTAAAAAATAAAAATCTAGAATTAAAAAAAAAGAACCTTATAAAATTAATATAAAAATTTCACCCCAGGACTAGTTTAATTGTGCATATGCAAATATAGATGATCATGTTTGAGAAGAAATATAAACAAATGGTAAATAATAGAAAATTAAATTGTTACTCTTCCTACTTATTTCTTAGACATTTCAAAATTTCAATATTTTATTTTATGATATAAGATGATATCAGTTTATTTATATTATTATTTAGTTTGTTCATGAAAGTGAAATGTGACTAATATTATTTTGGATTTTGCATTTATTGTTTCGTTGTATTATATGTACAGATACCGTTATTTCAATTCTTTTCAAGCATCATTGTCATTTAGATTAATGCTGGAAATTTTCATTCGAAGCAGTATTTCATAAGTTAGCATGTGTACATTTGACTCTTCTGTTTCCTGCTGGGGTAATCTGATTTATGAAGAGTTGTTTACAAAGAACACTCTTAAAGTGTTAAGGATAGGTTTCGGTAGATTAAATTCATAAGGACTGGTAACATAAGTTATTCCTTTATAGTCATTTAAAAATGTTTACAAACCCTTACACTGTGTGGGCAGCTTAACAGTGAATCAAGGTTGAAAATGAAATTGCAGGTTTTAAGTAAGTGTTCCTTTCAATCAGCTGGTGGCCCTATTTAAACTTCAGTACTCTCCATCCACTGAAGTTGTCCTCTACGATTTCATTGGCCATAAATAAAGGAAAATATAAGTGACGCTTCCATTATCTGTCATGTTTCCATGCATGAGAGGGAAGCAGAGAATAAGGATGCTTTGTGATTCTATTTCTCATGCCAGGAGAGGGTAGTTAAATCAGATTTCTGCAGGACTTCTAGATGATCCCCAAAGCTAGGGCGAACAGGAAGAACTAAGTGTCCCCAGCACTTCCCGAGGTGAGAACTGAAGACACTTGCCCTCGGTCTCCCCTTCTAATAAGCAAATGCTGAAGGAAATCCTTCCAGAAAATAGTGAACCTCGGATGAGTCTTTGCTGTCCAGAAGACCCCTCAAAAAGCCCTTAAACATGCCCCTTCGATCGTAAGCTAAAGTGTCAGCGGTCCATGGTCTAAGTGTGGATCCTACTTTACTGAATCCAATACTTTTCTAGGTGGAATAGTAGAGAAATTTGCCTCATGTTGTCGGTCATGGTGCTTTGACTCCATTCTCTCATAAACTAATGGGAAAAACAACAGAAATAATTCAAAACCAAGAAGAAAACATCATCTTCGATGATACCGAGGAAGCAAGCTATGAACGCTTGTCAAATAAACACAGCCTAACTTACCAACCATGGCAGGGAATTCCCACAATCAGTGACATTTAGTCTAAACTGAGCTCTTGGAGAGAAGACAAGCGTCTTAAGGAAGGGAGCTCTCCAGAAATTGGGGACACACGGGGGAAGGGATCAGTGATTGTCCCCAAAGGAGCAGTATCCTGGTATAGGTGCCTCCTATTAAATTTTATCATAGGCATGTATGTTTAGGAAAAAGCGTAGTCTATATGGGGTTTGGTAATATCCTCAGTTTCAGGCTTCACTGGGGATCTTGGATCTTATCTCCTGTGGCTAAGGGATGATGACGGTAACACTCGAAATAGATGTTTAGATATTTAATACACGAGGGCACCAGGACACCTAAAACAATTATTATGTTATGTGCAAATTGTCAAGAGCAAAACACAAGGACAAGAGACCATGTAGCGCGGTCATGTTGATGTCGTTTGACTGAGATATGGGGCAGGAGGGAGTGAGATTCATTTTTCCTTTTGTTCCTTATTCCTTTTGTTTTGTAGGGTTTAATTTTTCACTTTATGTTTTAATATCATGGGCCTGTTTTATTTTCATAATTATAAGAAAAAGGAGCAGAGAAGATTGTTTTCAAACTTCAAATTCCAGGTTTGCTTCCCCCATCCCCCCACCCCACCCCCGAACAAGAAACACCTTTATTACATGGGCTAACATAGTAGGGAGGAGGGTTTACTTGCATTTCCGGACCTTGGTTTTTCTCAGATTGAACACCAGCTCCTTGCCCACTAGCACGCAGCCATCTGCTCGGCCACATTGGCCTGGTCTTGAAGCGATGCGTGCGAGAAGCTTGTCCTACTGGACCGGCTCCTCTAGAAGACTTCTGATGTGGGCATTCTTTTCCCTCCTGAGATATTTCTTCAGAATTTTCTTTGATCATTTTTTTAAAAATCTCTTGCTTCTCAGGAGTCAGCTTGGCTCCCTTCCTGCATCCCAGGGACGGTGCTCAGTGGGACGCGTCCCATTGTCTTTCTGGTGCGCTGTCAGTGTCGCATACATCTTAGACAACACTCGTAATCCTTGTTCTGCACGTACAACGCTTGGAACGCCAGGAGAAGTTTCCTACATCCATCCTCAAGGCGCGGTACTTCTTGTTTCTCCCCGCACATGGAGCGTCCGTGTGCAGCGGGGGGCCAGCCTTTGTGTTGGCAGCGGGGCGTCCCAGCTCCGATTTTTGCTTCCGGTCGTGCGGCACTTCTGCCGATTGTCACAAGACATGCCCATGGCCTGTCACCCACTGGAAAGAGCCAGATGTGCTTTTACGGTTGTATCGATTATTTGCAAAATTTCTGACTTGTTCGTTTTGCCAGATTTCAGAAGATTAACTGAAGGAGTTATTGACAGAATTCAGAAGATCCTATGGGGGAATTATTTATAGATCCCAACCTCTGCCTTGGTGGTCGTGACCTCGTCTTTATGGAAAAGTAAAGTTGTTTTGGAATTACAATAATGGGCATAGATAAACTGTCTGTTATTTAATTGAATTTTTACACTAGTTTTGATTAAAAATATCTCGATGAGAAAGAACTATGTGTCGAAACAGGTTAGACATTTCGGATCACCTTTGTAATAAGTTAAAAACAGGTCAGGAGACAGGAAACGAAAACTGGAGGTGAGCAAGGAAAATCTCAGAATGAGTGAGTAAATCTCATAGAAGTTTCTTCCAGAAAGAGCCTTCTTAAAGCTCTTGAGTGAAGTTTTGAAAGAGTCTACATCATGGCAGAGCGAGGTGTGCCCAGAGTGTCAGATGGTAAGAAACGAGAAAGAACATTTGGAGAAAATGTGTTTGCCTGCGATGTGTAATTTTACTGCAGTTCTATCTAGAGAACACTATGTATGAAGACTCCTCACAAATTTGTAGATCTAACTGCTGTTTCTAACACCGTTTCTAGTGACTTATTTCATTACTCTCTTGGCATGGGTCCATCTTCAAAAGACAGGAATATGTGACTTATTTTTTTATGCTTGAGTTTCTCAGTGGTCTATAGATAAGCAGTTTCCAGACTTGAGGATTTCACAGTCTTATACTTTTTTTATCTTGTAATTGGGGGACTACCATAGTGATATTCTCCATCGTTTGAGAAAAAGGAGGACCGTTTTAAAGTAAACTTTTTGTTAAAAGGTAAGATACAGATAGTAAAATGCACAAATCTTAAATGGAAGACTCAAAGAATTTTCACAAAGAAAGCACACAGTTGAGCTAGCACCCGGAGTAAGAAAAAAAAACTAACAAACCAGTAATAGCCACTGAGGCCCCTTATTCTTCCTTAGGGCCACTCCAGCCCGAGGTCCCCTATGGTAACATCAGTCACTACAGATTAGCGTTGCTTGTTTTTAAATATCCTGTTAATAGAATCACACAGCATGTGCTCTTTCGTATCTCCTTTCTTGCATTCAACGTTGCGTTTGTGAGTTTCCTTCATGGAGTGGTGTGTGGTCTTTCATTCTTAACACTGTGGAATTCCATTGAATGAATATATCACAAATTATTAGCCGTTTAATGGTTGATGGACATTTAAGTAATTTCTAATGATGAGCTTTTACAAATCATGCTGATATGAAAATTCCACTTCGTGCCACTTAGTGACCATATCTGAATATTTATGTTGAGTACGTACCAGCGAATGTTATTGCTGGGCCAAAAGGTATTTTTGTATGCTTGAGCTTTCATGCTGACTTCCAGTTTTCCAAAGTCTTCGCTTTAGTTTATGCTGTCACCAACAGCGTTTGAGAGTTCCAGTTGCTCTTCCACCTCTCCCCGACACTTGTCATTGTGTATCTTTTGCACTGTAGACATTCTGTTGGATGCATCATGGTATCGTGGTTTTCAGCATTTCCAAAGAAAGCACATTTAACAGCAAAATTAGAGAGCGTCAGTATAGGAAAAGATATAAGACAGTTGGCAATTTTTGTTGACCTGCAAATTTGTAAACATACATATTGTAAATGTGAATGCCGAAAGATCACAACATAAAACTTTCTTTTGATCATATGACATGGATCTCATATTTTTCTTGACATACCTGTGTTAAATTATGGGTTTTTTTTATCAGCTAGTTCAATATAAACTCAGGTAGTGGAGCCTGGGTATTCAATTCGTTCTGGTGTTTCCATTGTTATTACATTCATAATTGAAAATGGAATTAATATCTATATACTGGTTTTCTAAATCTATACTATTCTGGCCAGATTGAGAGAAGCTAGAGAATAACAGCTCATTTGCCTGAGGCTTTCTATAGGGCCATGAAGAAAGTGTGGGTTGGCCGGCAAGTTGGGACCAGAGAAACGGACCTTCACTGCTTAAGTTTCTCTCTATGTGGGCTCAAAGAGAGGATGCCATTCCCAGCTGGATCCACCCAACGTAGACAAAAAATGTGTCTCCAATGGATTTCGTCACCCATAAAGTGCCTGCTGTTGACCAGCACATGTCTGCAGACTGGACTTGAGAATCAAGAGCTCAGGCTGATTCTAGAGGCTGCTTTTCATCACATAAGCACTTCTTTCACCGCATGGGGTTGCCCCATTTTAGCTCATCCGTTCACAACTACTTTGATGTCCCATTTTTATCCATTGGACATTCTTCCCAGCAGTGACTTCTGCCTTATGGGTGGTTAGAAAGCAGTCATGCTAGACTCAGCAACTGAAGCTCAAATATCTCGGTCGCTCATCAAAAAGTTGTTTTGAGATAAATCTTTCATGAAGTTCATGACCCTTGAGCTTTAGAGCTTTTCACTCGTAATGACCCCTTATAAGACCTCGTGTCTAATTTCATATTTGCAATCTTGTATTCTTGCTCTTAAAGTAGTTTTACCCCAAATTGTGTGAAGTAGTGAGATTAAAGATGGTTGCGGTGACACAATACTACTAAATCTCACTTCAGTGTGTGAATTTCTACATATTCTGGATTTTATAAGTTTGGCTTTTTCTGGATATAATATACCTGGTTTTAATGTAAATAAATGAAAAAGCCATTTGCAAAATTTTTGTATGGTTAGTATGGTATTTTTTTCTCTAAAGGAAAGGTAATAGAATTGTTTTTCCTTCCAGGTAATTCAGTCTCTACTTAGCACATTACAAAAACTTTTTTCTAAACTGAGATATGCATCTGCCATGATCTAATACTAGCGAGATGCTACTTTAAATATATTTGCGCACACTTCCATATCTGTATAATATATATGTATGTTTATAGTAAGTTTTACAGTGTTCAATTTGGCTGCAAATTTTTAATAAACGTGGTAAATGGCAAACTATATTAGGAAAATAGTAAAGTGGAATAAATGAGTGAATTTTCTGCCTCCAGAATGAACGATGTATTTTCAAGATGGACATGGATAGTTGAACTATTTGACTCTTCCTCTACAGTTTTCCTTCGGAATAGGACTGTAGTTTCCCCTTAAAGAGAAGAAATTTGTAACTTTCATATTAGTCTGTGCCTTCAATGTGTTAGCAAAATCAAATCCACTATTTAAAAAAAAAGTGGTATACTGGAAAGAATCTTGGCTTCAGATTCCCGGTTTTTGAGTAGGAGCTACATATGTGTGGCGTGATGTTGAGTCCGTCACTTATTCCATTTTTATATCCTCAGACAAAATAACCTAGGAATGTCACTTGTTATGAAAGCCATTAGGCCTTATGAAACTCTCAATTGCTATACAAATAAAAGGTGATATTAGTTATTGTTATTTTTATGACTATTAATTATCTTTTAACTTCAAAGTGAAAAAAAAGTTCAGTTTTCTTTACCTAAAAAGAAGTTGGCAGGCAACAAAAGGGCAGAAAAATTAAGTTGACCTTCATCAAAATTACAAAACTTGTATCAAAATACACTATGAACAGAGTGAAAAGACAATTTACAGAAAGGGACAAAATAATTTTATATTATATGTTTGATGAAAGATTGAAATCCAGAATATATAAAGAACTCCTATAATTCAACAACAAAACTCCATACAACCTGATTAAAATATGATCCAAAAACCGGAGTAGAAATTTCACAAAGAAGATATTCAAATGGGCAATAAGCATATGAAAAGATGTTCGGTAGAACTAACATTAGGGAAGTGCACATCAAAATCACAATAGGATAGCACTTTACAACCACTAGAATCGCTATTGTTAAACACACACACAAATACACACCCAGAAAATGACAAAAATTGGTGATACTGTGGAGAAATTCGAACCTTGTGCATTGCTGGTAAGAATGTGAAGTGATGTAGTGGCTGTGAAAATGGTATGTTGATTCCTCAAAAAATTAAACCTTGAATTGCCATATGATCCAGCAATTCCACTACTGGATATGTACATAAAACTAATGAGAGCAGGGACTCGAACAGATATTTATACGCTCACGTTCAGAGCGGCATTATTCACCAGAGCCAAAAGATGGAAGCCACCCAAGTGTCCATTGGCAGATGAATGGAAACACTAAATGTTGTGAGCGTATGTAGATATATACACACACACATACTTACATGTATTTATATACAGTGGAGTATTATTCAGGCTTAAAAAGGAAGGCAACTCTGATTCATGATACAGTATAGAACATCTTGAAGACATTATGAAATAAGCCAATCGCAGGCAAATAGTGCGTGATGATAAAAATACAAGGAACCTAGAGTAGTCAGATTCATAAAGACAAAATAGAATGGTGGTTGACAGCCCTCGGAAGTAGGGAGGAATGAAAAGTTATTGCTTTACTGGTACAGAGCTTCAGTTAGGGAAGATTAAAAACTTCTGGAGACAAATGATGGTGGTTGTTGTACAACCATGTGAATTTACTTGATGCTTCAGAACTGTACACTTAAAAATGGTTAAAATGGTAAATTTTACATGTATTCATCAACAGTATAGAAAAAGCAGGGTCGATGTGTTCGGCTTAATATTCCTTCCTTCCTACTTCTCCTCGGGGTAACACCCCAATTTTAACCTAGGTACCTTGAAGATCTCCACAGCCAGGGTAGATGAGCAGCAGCTCTTCCTTTAATGCTTGGCTTAGCTATCTGTTTGCTCTTGGGGAGGTCTCCTGGGCACCCGAGGGAATATATTATGAAGGATTCTAGATCCTGGAGAATGAACAAAGGGTGTGTGGAGTTTTTGTGCCATGGGAGAGTTGTATTTTTTTTGTATTTTTTTTTTGTTTTCTTTTGCATTAGTGATCAAGACAGATTTGATTTTACTTTATTTCTTTTCAAGTACAGTATTATATTAATTTTAACTTATAAGACGATCTCTCTGATTAGTCTAGTACCCACCCAGCATTATACACAGTTATTCCAGTGTTACTGACTCTACTCCCTGTGCTGTACTTTACTTCCCCATGACTATTTTGTAACTGCCAACTTGTACTTCTTTGGTTACTCAAGAAACACACTGTCCAAAGTGGTGGCCAGTAGCCATATGGGCTATTTAAATTTAAATTAATTAAAGTAAAATGAAATAAACCTTTAAAATCTAGTTATTCAGGGGCACTAGATATGATTCAAGTCTTCATTAGCCACACATGTTATCAGATGATGAATGGATTAAAAAAATGTCGTTCATTCATGCAGTAGAATAGTATTCATCAAAAAGAGGAGTGAAGTACTGATACGTGAATGAATGGATGAATCTTGAAAACATTATGCCAAGCGAAAGAAGCCAGACACAAAATACAACAAATTTTATTATTCCTTTTAAATGAAAGTCCATAATAGGCAAATCCCAGAGACAGAATGTAGATAACTGATTGCCTGGGGCTGAGGTGTGAGAGTTTGGGGAATGGCTATTAATGGATATGGAGTTTCTTTTGGGGGTAATGAAAATGCTCTGGAATTAGTAGCGATCGTTTCTCAATCTTACATAACGAACATCACTGAATATACACTTTAAAACATGAACTTTATAGTGTGAATTATATCTCAATAAAGCCATGTATATTACATGTATATTACAAATATACATGTCACTTTGTAAAATATGTTATTTTTGTGAGCAAAAGTCCTTTAAATTTACATAAAACCATTGTCCTGTTTAATTTCTTTTAGAAAAGCCATGTTTGGCTAATGGGCTATTATATTGAGCCCCAGAGATAGAGAAAATTTCCAGTCTCTGTGTAGGTTCTTTTGTGCAGCACTTTGCAAGAGAAAAGACTCTGCTTTTCAGACAGAAATTCTCAGGATGTTGTCTCTCTCTTCTCTCCACGGTTTCATTCTTGATCTCGTGGCCAAGCACATACATTTGTTGATGCGGCTGATTTGAAATCATCTATAAGGCTCGTTTCAGCTATCATGAAGTTCTTCCAGAAATCTCTGGGGGAAAGATATTTCATACTTCAGGTATTGATGTTGGAGGCTAATAAAGTCATCCCACAAATGACTCGGGCACCATATTGAAATCTGACAAATGAACATTCTAATGATTTTAATGTCTGCAGGTTTTTTCCGAAGTCAGGTTTATGTGTCGGCTTCTGAGGCTTGGGCCACATTCTAGTTCATTCAAACCGTCGTCAGTCAAGTTGTCATTCATGCTGAAACGATGTCATGACGATAAAGAGGACATTGAGTTACTGTCTGTTTAGGGCTCAGTACTTCACTGAATAAAAATATCTCTAAGTTATTGTTGACTTCCTCCTTGTGATTTATTGATTTTCGAAGACACACATATTTTAAGATCTTTATGGACTAATTTTATAAATATCTCCATTTCCAAAGAAACAGTTTTAAAATACTTTTTCAAAACTCACTCGTAGCTACAAGAAGACATTATACAAGTTTAAGGAGGAAACTTAAATGTGTATTGCTGAGTGAAAGAAGCCACACTGAAAATGCTATATACATACTGTGATTTCAGCTACATTGTGGAAAAAGCAAAATTATGGAGAGTAGAAAGATCAGTGGTCACCAGTGGTATTGGAGGAGGGAGAGATGAATAGATAGAACTAGCTACTCTGTAAGATATAATCATGCTAGATGCATGCGAGTGTACATTTGTCAAAACCCATGGACTGTGCAACAGAAATAGTGAAAGTCAATTTGAATGTTGTTTGAGAAAGATGTGTCAATCTTGGTTCATGGGTTGTGACAAATGTATCCCTTTGGTACAAGATGTTGATGAAGGGGGAGGCTGTTTGTGGGGACAGCAAGCATTAGGTGAGAACTCTATTTTATAGAGGAATTTCAAGTTTATAGCAAATTGATTAAAAAATACATTCTATTAATTTTACATAATTAAAAAGTTCTTATGTATTGTAACTATATATGCAATTATTTGTTCCTATTCCATACAAGGTACGATGCAGATACTTAATTTTATTTTCCCACTTTTTCTCTATTTTTTTTTTCAGTTCGAATAATATCGAGGTATTCTAGTGTTATCAAATAAAGCAATAGATACCTTTTCCAGTAATAGATTTTAGAAAACTGTACGGTATGCCGTTGATTATAATCATTAGTATTTTTATTGCAAAACTTAGCTCTTAAGTATTTTAAACTCCTTTACTATACTCAAAGGGCATAAAATGCAGCAACTAACATGTAGTGAATGTGATCCGCGTGTCAGACTTTGCCAAGAATTCTATGTAGTTACTCATTTAATCCCATAAGTCTCGGAGGTATGTACATTATTCTCATCCTACAGATGAATGCATAACTGGAACATAATCTTTAGCATCTGTGCTTTGAACTCCAACTGCGTACAAATATGATGTGGATCCAGGTTTCCCATATCCAGGACAGCAGGACCTGGCATTGAATGGCGTCCATCGTTGATCACAGTACATGAAACCTAATGAAATTATAGATGATGTAGCTTCCCGGGTGTACACATGTCCTGGCAATTTCCTCAGGTCTCTAAACTCTCTCTCAGAGTTGGTAGCATAGAATGAAAACCAATGAACTTCAGAACTAGATGCCAGCAACCTGAACCCAAAAGACCAACTCCGAGGGGAGGAGTCTTTCCCTTTGGAGCCTCGCTCCTTTATTATTTTGCATGACTTTATAGAAGTAT
This sequence comes from Pteropus alecto, assembly GCF_000325575.1. Lineage (NCBI taxonomy): Eukaryota > Metazoa > Chordata > Mammalia > Chiroptera > Pteropodidae > Pteropus > Pteropus alecto. The sequence goes on along the minus strand of NW_006431911.1, from coordinate 450,535 downwards.
GATTTACATATCTTAGCATTCTCCTACTTTTCAGTGTATAAGTCAGTAATTTTTAATAAGTTAATAATTTTTAATAAGTTATTGAGTCGGACAAGCATCACTAAAGTCTGGATCAGAATCTCTTATGCGTGCTTGCTCATCCCACCGTGTTCCCATCTCAGTCCCTGGAAGCCACTGCTCTACTTTCTGTCTCTAGTGTTTGGCCTTTTCTGACCAATTTCATGTAATGAGAACCATACAGCATGTTTTCTTTCTGACCGCCTTCTTTCTCTTAGCTTAATGTTTTCAAGTTCAGCACTTGGTTCCTTTTTATTGCCGAATGATATTCCAGCGAATTGATATACCACAGTTTCTTGATTCATTCTCCAATTTACGAGTACGTGTGTTGTTTCCACTTCTTTGGTTATTAGTATTAATGCTGTTATTACGATTTCTTTAAAAACTCATTCGTATTTTCCCAGATTATGCAGTCTGCATATAACTTTCCATTTTTCTCAAAAGCTTCTCTGATTCCCACACCTCCTATGCGTAGACAGGGACTGAGTTGAGACCCCAGTCCAGCAGAAATATCTTTCGCCTGCGGAAAATGACGTGTGAGTAATCGTTCAGGGCTCTGGGACGCTAAGGTCACAGGTTTATGCGTTTGGACCAGTGTCTCTCTTAGGTTGCGTATGGTTCTGTACTGCATGGTGACAGAGAAAATATGATGGTTCCCTTTCGTAGGCTACGTATCTCCATTTTAAAGGATTACACAGTAAAGGCGCTCCTGTTGCCAGCCTCGTGAATTGTCGTTTCCTTGGACTTTTTAGCTCTGCCTGCAGACCCCCAAATCTCGGTTCTAAGGTGGTTTTACTCATCATTTCTTTGATACTTTTAGAGTTCAGTCACTGGGAGCCTCTAAAAGAAGTCTTTACTTACCATAGTTCATGTTTCAAGAGAAAAAAGTCGTGAAACGTAGAGAAGGAATTCAATTATAATTCTCAAAGCAGAAAAGGGATAGCTTCAAAAAGTCAATGCTGGATGTCTGTAAGAGCGAGCGGGAGACTGTCTGTTCCCAGTGTTCAGAATGCAGGTATCCCTCGCTTGCTGTACTTTTTAGAATTTGAGATCTGCCTCACGTCATGTGTCATTCCTTATGCCTTTTAACTGGATTTCCAGATAGACATTACTTTTCAAACTTCGACAGTGTTGTAAAATATACTGCAAAGCTTGCCCTGAAGGGAACAGTTGCCTTTTTTTTTTTTTTCCCAACAAAACAAGGGTACAGAGTGCCAGAAGCTATCATCAATGCGGGATGGAGAGAATGTGATGTGTGTTTCCATGATGCTGCAGATGCGCTTGCTGGTCAATCTATTAATAGCCCAGAGTTGATTTTTGACCTTGGATTTGTTAAATTAAAGAAGTTATAAAAGAAACCGAAGGAAACCCAGGGCATATTTCTCACTTATTTTTTTTTATGAGTATTTGGTATATTGTGTGTGAGGGGGGTACAGTTATATACATATAATTAGCGTTTTCTGCGTAAACCATTCGGAAATGTAGATGTTACTTTCGAGTTAATCTGATTGGAAATAAGATATCTTCTAGGGCTCATTACTCTCATCTTTCCAAAAATATGTTTGCTCATTTGTTTATAATCACTGCGGTGTTCTCAACGAAGTGCCACCATTCTGTTAAGGGACAGGCGGTGGAGGGGGACGATTTTCTTTGCCTTCTCATGCGTATGCAGGTGGGTGCGGTCCCCTTGTAGGCAGGCAAGGCTGGAGAACTCAGTAGCTCATTTGTGACCTTGAAGGATCCACTTCATCTGGTGATGACCACAAGAGACATTTGGGGTCAGGGTCTTTATCCAGCCCGTTGATGCTGCCACTTCTCAGATTTAAGGTTACACTTAATGCTTCTTTTCTGTATTTCAGTGATGTACTTTGATTGTTCAAGCTTGCATTTTACTTTTGTTTTTTATTTTTCTGGCAGGCTTATCCAGGTTCAATGTTGTAAAAATAGCTGTCTAAGTATGTACCATACCACTGGCTCTTGAGACCAAATTTCAATAACCGAAAAATTTTGCAAAAGATTAGCTTATTTAATGAGTTGAGCTGAAAAAAATATATAGTTCACCGGGACATATGGGGATGGTTTCTTGGAGGGCGATTGTCCATATGTGTATATTGGCACAGCTAATGTTTTTAGCTTTATTTTCTGTATCAAAACTAATCACACAGAAATAAAATAAAGGAAAAAGAAGATTCCCGTGTCATCTCCCATTTACACAAATTTCAGTTCTGATCAAGTAGTGACTCACTATTGGTTACCAATATTCTAAGTGTTAAGAACAGTCATATTTGCCAATTATATCTCAGTAAAGTTGGGGGGCGGTGCGCAGAATGAAGTGTAGTCATGCAGGCCAACAAATAAAAATCCCTTTTCATCTTTCCACAAACTAAACAGGCACTATATTCTCATCATGCTCTGGTTAATTACTGACATTTATTTACTAGTTAAAAACTGGTCGATTGTCAGATACTTAGTCCATGCTGTGTGCTCATCCATAGAGCTGTTGGCCACATCTTTGGAAAAATATTTCAAGAAATTATTGTATTTAAAAATTAGTTTGCGCTCAAGCAATTTATTATTTTTTTTCCTGACAGTTACAATTCCGCTTTATATGTTCATTTATTTTCTAATCATATGGGGGAAACAGAGATGTTCGTGGGTTCTTGTGTCTTCTGGCTCTTTTACTAAAATCTCAAGTCATGGAAAGAAGAAACCAATAAGTATTTTGAACTCTGAAGACCTCAGAGGAGCGCCGAGGCTTCGGAGAATAATCACCAAAGTCACTCATAATTACTCTTATGTTGTCACGCTAGCGTGATTAAAGGAAGATGGAGTCTTCTGGAAATAAAAAAAAATCGATTTAATGGAACAGTTGAGTTTAATGGCCTTGTCTCACAAAATAATGCAAATCAGCTCTTTCTTGAGCTATGTCAGACTGCAATCCTGACGTTGCATTTTTCTGAATCTACCGTGTAAGGTACATTCTGAAATATATTTATGTATTGGTTAAGAGATGGCTTTTACAAGTAGTCAGTGCAAGGAAAGTTCAGTTAGACTATTAAGGAAATCTTCTCTGGAGAATGCGTGGGCAGTGAAATAAAGTTGTTCAGGGGAATGATGAGTTTGCTAACTCGGGGACGATTCCAGGCTGATCTGGACATCACCTCCTGGTGATCATTAGCAATCTGGGGTGTGGCTTGCCTCAACGCCAGGCAGGCAGACGAAGCACCAGGCCGTGGTGGGAATTCCTGTCTTTCTGTTGGGATCCTTTAGCCTTTTCTCCTTGCACGGGAAAGAACTCGATGCAATAGTTGAACACAGTTCTTGTTTTCACAAGAACGCATTTGTTTGGCATTATTTTTTGGTTCTTCTGGACTGTGAGTTTTAGTTTCCCATGGTTCCTGTAGCAGACTGGTGGTCTTAAAAACAACAGAAAAGTTTCATTTCAGTTCTGGAGGCCAGAAGTCCAAAATCAAGGTGTCGGCAGGGTTACTTCCACCCCCTGTGATGGCTCTTCCAACTTCTGGGGGCTCCGGGCATTTTTTCACTTTGGGCAGCGTGACTCCAACCTTTGCCTCTGTGGTCACATGACCATCTCCTTTTCTTTCCTTTCTGTTTTCTCGTCAACTTCTAAGGACACTTCGTCATTGACTTTGGGCCCAGCTAGTTAATCCAGGATGATCTCCTGGATTCTTAGCTTAATTACATCTGCCGAGACCCCTATTCCAATAAGGTCACGTTCTGAGGTACGAGGCGCTCAGATGTGGATGCATCTTGTTGTGGGCATCCGTTCAACCCATTACAGATAGCAAAAGAGACTCAATTAAATTAGTTTCAGTAGAAATCTGTCCATTTATTTTCTTCCAGCTCATTTAGGCGGTCTTTATCTTCTTCTTGTCTCTGAAAATATTAGGGAAAACCCATTTCAAATACTTGCCCCGTTGGAATGATACAGTGGCACAGGGAGTGTGTCACATATTAGCTAAATGTTGCCATTTGTCTTTGAGGCCTGGGACGTGCATGACTCTGAGGTCATCGTAATCGGCTCTGACCACACCTCAGACTGTATCGGGCCCAGTAGCTCAGCTGCTAGGCTCAGCTCCTTCGTCGGTGGCATTCTGCCAGCTGGAGTGCCAACCGAAGGCAGTTGTGGCTATCTGTCCTTGCCGTGGTTTGGCCTTGCAGTTGTGACATATGGAACACCTTCCCTTTTCAATGGGCAGTCTCGTCTAAATGAGGGCATTTTAAAATTAAATTCAAATTTATTTTCATTTTGAGAATTCTTTAATAATTTATGAAACCATGCAAATATTTGGAGTCACACTGGTCTGTCTCCACAGGCTTTAGAAATACTATTTTAGAGTATAGTTTATACCATTTAATTAACCGAGGCCTCCTTTTTTGTCTGAATCGATTGGGTTTTCAACACATATTTCCTTGTGCTCGATATTGTCACCACACTGGAGACAGAATGACGGGCACGTGAGAAGGAAAGTCGTGTAGTTTCAAACCGGAAACAGATTCAAGTGCATATGTATGCAATGTGAGAAGTGTCGTAGGTCTGTGTCAAATGCCATGGTGGCTCATTATTTTGCTGGGCCATTCTGGACAGGCTTCGTGGAGGAGGTGGTGTTTAATCTGGGTCTTAAAAGATAGATATGCGTCCAATACAGTTGTTGGAGAGCAATAGTGAATCTCACAGTGAAAAGCTCTGTTAGAAAGCAGGTCCCAGTAATATGAAATGCATGATGAGTACAAGGAACTTAGTTCAATGTCGTAAGAATGAAGATCAGCGACGGGGGATGAGGCCGGAGTCAGACAGACATTGTTCTTAGGCTGACGAGTTTGGACTTGGTCACAGTCACAATTCACAAACAAAAGATTCAGCTCGGAGCACTGATTTTCCTCTTCTGTCGTGTCTAATGTACATTTTATATATGGCGTATACATGTGTGCGTTGGGGTATATAATTTTCGCCTCCTCTGTGAGACTGAATGCCTCTGTTTTTTATTGGCCTGGACTTTTGCATGTGAGTTTTCTAATATTGAGCACACGCTCTTTCACTGATTATAATCATCCTATTTTAAAGAAAAGGAAATCTATGCAGTTCAGTAACCAACATGATTCACAAAGAAATTGTCCACAGGGACTTTACTTCAAATCGGTTGCTTCATTCAAAGATTTTGAACTGAGAAAGCAGATTAAGGAAAGTAACAGAAAGCTGAAGCTGAATGAGTTGGGAGTTTTACTGGCAATTTCACGCAGGGGGCGCACATCAGTTCTCTGAGGGAAGGCGGCCACCTACTCTTTTTGGCCTTGTCCCTAAGACCCTATGGCCGCGGGCAGTAGGGGTGCTGTTGAGAATCCCTTGCGGCCCCCGGCAGAGGCTCTCCGGTGGCCATCACCTGTACTGTGAAAATCTAGTCATGGAAAAAGACTAGGATTCCGAGGATGCTGGCAGAATATTGCAAATGTCCTGAAGTCAAAAATGTAAGCAGGAATATGGAATGCTTCTGGGAACCAGGAGCTGTAACTGTAATTCTTCAAGTTTTAGTTCAGACACCCGCTCTTTTCTCAGATTGCTAGAACCTATATCTTCTTCTTTAAATATATTTTTATTATTTGTTTCTTGAATGTTTTGTGTTCAGGGATTTTTATCCTTAGGAATATTTGGAATTAGTGTCTTTAGTAAAATATAAAAATGGACCCCGTCTACTGTGTTGTCTGGGGAGCTACGTGATACATTAGTCTTCTTGCCAGGGGGAACCTTCTCCTGATAATGTGCTTTCCCTGTCATTAGACAGGAAGCCCAGTAATAGATCGTGTTTCTCTTTTTGCCTCTGCTGCTGGGGAATCTGTAGCTATTCTTTATACTAAATTGTCACAGCTCTCTTCAGCCTAGGTTTTTGTGTAAAACTATCTCATTCCTTATGCTGCTTGAATTTTGTAGTTTTATTCCTGCCTTATTGCTTTTTCAGTATTTGTGTTTCTTTATATAAGTCACCTAAATAAAATGTAGATTCACTCCCCTCGAGAATACACAATTAAGAATTAGCTACCCATATTGCATAGGCTGATGAATATCTCCTGTCCTCACCATGTCACAGCTAGATCATCTGGTCACAGTTACATCTGAGAATTATGGTGGGCCAAGATGTTTGATAGGCACGTGGCATGAGCAGAAGAAAACAAAACAAAACAAAACATAGCGGGCAGGGAAAAATGTCCTGCATCAAATGTTATTTTCTAAACTAATTTACTCACGGCTTAAAGAACTCAGCCTGTGATTCCTATTAAGAGTTTCTTTTGGTTTCCTTTTAATCTGAGTATGTCAAAGTTCTCATCGAAGTCAGCTTGTTAGAATATCCATCATGATACTGACTTCAGTCATTTAAGGAGTCTTTATCATACACCAGGTGCTGGGCTTTCTGCTTTGTAGACGCTTATTTGCTTCTCATTACATCCTATAAGGAGCTCCCTATTACCTGGAGGGGAACTGAGTCTAGGGATGGCGAATTAGAAATACGGGATGCACGGGTCAATTGAATTTCACATACACAACAAATGATTTCTTAGTATAAGTATAGCCCGTGCAATTCTTGGAATATACTTATAATAAAAATATTACCCCTTGCAATATTTGAGTTATACTGGAAAAAAATCGTTATTTATTGGAAATTTATATTTCGCTGGGCATTCTGCGTTTTATCAAACAACCCAAAATAAGAAGAAATGCAGATTGTTGGCCTATGATAAATGCCAACATATTTCCAGAAACCAGCCCTGACCCTCAGGAGAAGACTGTCTCCGCCAAGTGGCTCCAGTGCTGACCCAGGACAAGCCTGGGCTCCATCAGAGTTTCTTGACTTGATTCAGATTTTCTGTCTCTGCAGTCAGATTAAGCCTCCTATCTTTTGACATTTGCTAACTTTCGGAAGGTGCCAGAAACCTGCCATCTTTATTTCCGTGCTTCTAAAACGTGGCTGAACGTTAGCAGGACCTGAGGATCTTTTAAAAGTTCTCATGCTCAGGTCATAGCCTAAAGCATTTATGTCCGAATCTCTGGGGTGGAACCAGCTATGAGTACTTTTAATGCTTTCCACGTGTTCTAATACACTGCCTGGGGAGAGAGTCACTCCCTAAGCTCACAGGCCCTGTGAATCCTCGGCTGAAGCAAAGTGACATCAACCCCTCCTGGCCCAGGCTGGGGTGTTCTGCGCATTCTATCCCTCCCATGGCCATTCTTGCCATCAGCATCCCCCCACCTTTCAAAGTGGCCAAGTTAGATTCTAGATAGAGTGGCAAAGACCAGGTGTGGTGGGTTCTTCCAGCATTTTGTCTAGGTGAAGCATTGTCCTTTGCTCTAGGTTCTGTAAATTGGGCTTGGCAATGGTGACTGAATTCTAAAAGTAAGATTCTTGAGAAGGTGGCGTGACCCTTTCCCATGTGCTGACAGAACTGGCCTCCCCTTCCATGGGTTTGGGGCATCTGCTCAGAGAAGAGAGTGAGTTCTGTGTTATGGAAATATCCGTGTCTGATTGAATAGAAACATTAATCCTAAGTACCACAAGGCCTGACGCCATCACGGATGGCCCCCGGGAGAGTCGGGGAGGCAAAGGGCCAACCCCGGGCAAAGGACCAACCCTGGGCCTCGGGTGCCATGATGTAGCTGAGAGGTCCTTTCGAACCTTGGTTAACCTGCCTGATGAGATCTCTCTTCCTACTGCCTCACCAGATAATTCTACACTTAGAGGGCAATTGCATTACATTTTGGTCCTCCTCAGGTAGGAAATGTGACAACCTTGTATAACTTACCCCCGGATTTATAAAGGCACGTACATAATTGCAGTATGCATGACATGGTGTTTTCAGGGGGCAGGTTGACTCACCCACTTTGCTCCAAGTATTCTGTTGAATTTTCCAAGTTCTAACTGATTGCTTAGTGGAAAGGAAATAATTCATTTTTGCGGAGAGAATATTCCATTTCCCATGCTTTAACCTGGTTGTTTAAAAATTGAAATTCTCATATGACATTGCGTTGCCTTTTTTGCATTTTAATTATTTTGGAGCCTTTAAGAGAGTACAGTCATTAGGTAATAATCAGATGCTGACTGCTTAAACTCTACAAAGTGTTTGCTTTCAAGAACCTCAGCCCCACGTAATAAATGGTAAGAGTTTATCAAAGCAAGTGGCATATACTTTTCCTCTCTATTTTGATTCAGATGTGTAACAGTTTCTACCTGCTGCTTTCAAATGGCCCTGAGAACACCTTTTGTGTTAAGCCCACTCACAGCTAGAAGGAACCAGCACCAACCAGACAATAGAATAATATTATCTCCCAACTAAACAAAGCCAAAAAGCCAAAGGGACAAATTGTTCTGTCTGGAATTCCAAGCCTAGGCCTTGTGGAGTCCTGCTATTTTTAGAACTTGAGGGGGAAAGAATCCTCCTTATTGTAAAAATGATCCAATTAAATATCAAGTCGTCCACTGGGAAACTCAGAGTTTCCTTTGAGCACCGTTTCAGAGACCAGTGTTCTTTTTATCAGAGCACAAAACATTGCCCACAGAGGTGGCAGTCTTCAAAGGAAGGAAGGGGGGTTCTGTGGTGGCGGGGTAACCTGTGCCTCATGGGGCGGCTGGCGGTTGGGACAGGCTGCGTCATTACCACTTATGAAGTTGCAGAGGGAGTTTGACCTTGTTATACCAGGAATACAGAAAATCTGACTCCGTCTTAGCTCTCACCAAAGCCTTACATTCAGTTCGCCTTTCTTTATAGGTGTGTTGGGTGTCCAGATGGGAGCTTGGTAGATTATCTGGAGTGAAATTATTCTCATTGAACAATAAAGAAGATTGATACCTTGTACAGACTGAATGAAGTTAAAGCTGAGCATTTATAAATTTTTATGAAACTTAGGAACCATCCATAACTATCAGAGTCAGGCTGCCTTTTTAAAGATGCAACATTACTTACATATAGAATCTTCCGCTCCGAATTTTAAGACTAGAAAGAAGCGAGAGAGACTTTCATCTGGTCCCGGAATCAGAAAGCATGCGTTAGAATGGGTAGCAATTTTACTGATAATCCATGGCAGAATGATCCTTGCTGAGCTCCGACTAACTCTTGCACCGGTCTACCAGCTGCCTGCCTGGTACCAGCTGCCTGCCTGGTGCCCGCTGCTTGTTCTTCACCAGGGTATGGTAAGTGAGGCATTCGCCTGGGGTGCACAAGATGCTATAATCAAGAGAAATAATACTTTTACATTATATTTTTAAAACATATGTATTTTAATTACTGTCGACATACAATATTATATTAGTTTCAGGCGTACAACATAGCGATTAGACATGGATAGAACTTACGAAGCGGTCACTCCAATAAATCTAGTTCCCGTCTGACAACCTACATAGTTACTACAGTATTATTGACTATACTTCCTGTGCGGTGCTTTATATCCCCAGGCCAGGTTCGTAACTACCACTTTGAACCTGTTAACCCCTTCTTCTTTCTATCCCCTTCCATCTGGGTTTGGTTTTTGCAGTTATTTTAATTTTTTAAAATAGTGTGTACAAATCAAAATGACTGTAAACACAAATCCCAGATGGAACAGATATCAATATTTTAAAATAAAAACAGAATCTAACATGCGTGAGACTAGCATGAGGCAAGCGAGGCCAGGGTTCTACAAACACAGGTCGGAGCCACTCGATATTCACATAGTAGGTAATTGATAGTTTTTCTTGTGGCCTGGTATGTGGAGCTGGCAGCTGGGTGTTTACACCGCCTTTAGCTCTAATCTCCCCACTCCCCACGGCGTGCCTCCAAATGTAGAGTGGCTTTATCCTCTGCTCCTGGCATCTCACTTAGTTCTGCTTTGCCTTCTACTTAGTTGCCCCGTCTCCTCCATTCTATCAGAATATCCTTGAAGGCATGGATGTCGCCTTACTTGCATCTGAATCACCAGAACCTAGCATACTGTGTGACACTTATTTGTAATATATTTTCCCCTGTGCTCCATTATTCCTAGAATCATCTTTCTTGTCTCTGGATGTCCCCATCCCAACCTAGTGTCTTTCTAGATCTGGCTTGGTTCTTCCAGTGACATGTGTGGCACTGGCGGGGGTTACCCTCCCCATGAGTAAACCAAATGAATGGAGACCGCAAAGCGGGATGATTATTTTGTAGAAGACCTCCCACCTTGGCCATTGGAAAAGCTGGTTTATTAGTTATCTCCTGCTGCGTAACGAATAACCACTAAGTTAGTGACAAATACTACCCCCCACCCCCCGCCGCACCCCCATTTATTATCTCATAGTTTTTGTAAGTCACAAGTCTGGCGTGTCATGGCTGGATTCTCTGCTTAAGGTCTTACCAGGCTAAAATCAAGGTATTAGTCTGATGAATGACTGTCAGCTGCTAGGGCCTGCGTGCTCCTCCGAGCTCACTGTTTGTTGGCAGAACTCAGTTCCTTGCAGTGTAGGCCTGAGTTGTCCGTTTTCTTGACATGTGCCCCTTTATCTTCAAGCCATCCATGAATGGGACACTGAACCCTTCTCAGGCTTCAAGGCTCCCTACCTTCCTCTTGTACCTTCCTATCCTGCTTTTAAGGACTCAAGTGATTCCATTGGACCCACTCAGATAATCTAGGACAGTCTTCCCTTTTTAAGGTCAGTTGATTAATAACTTCAGTTACATCTGCAAAGTCTCTTTTGCCATCTAACAAAACGACAGCCTGATACCACGTGAAGGTCATGCGATAGTTGAACACTTACAGTTCCAGCTGGTACTTTAGGGGCCAAACGTTTTGGTGTCTTCTTGGCTTTCTCTCCAAGGCATTTGGGAAGGTCAGGGTCTGTCGTTTAGAACCACAGGGATCTTCCTGATGGATCCAAAATCTCTCTTGTCGAATCCCGCATTGTCATTTTCTGGGACTTTGGCATAAGTGTTTCTTTGGGCATCCTGAGTCCTAAGACTGTGAATTCCATCTGGTCATGAGACATGATCTAGCATTCATTTCTCTGTGCCCTGATGCGCAGCACAGAGCCTGATCCATGGGAGGCAGTCTAGACAGGCTTATTTGATGAAATGAATTGATCTGTCCTGTGAATCTTCTATTAGGAATTTTCGAACCAATATTTATAATCACCATTTCCTACCAGCTGTTTCCATATTCCCCAAAATGCTGGAAGGCATCCTCCAGTTGTCCAGGCAATATCTCTTTGAGCAATCCTCATCATAAGTAGCTTCTGAGAGGACTGGATGGACTGTTTGCCTGAAAAAATTCTTTCCTAATTATCGATGCCAACATATGCATCTGTTTCTCCTTCTCATCATTACTCATGCACAGTCTTACACTAATGCCTTCAAATGTCTGAGCTATGGTTAGAACTTGAATTTGTGTACTTAGGTCTGTGGTTGAGTCTAAGAACCTACTACATTTTATTTTAACATGTTGATTTCTTGACTTTGTGAAATCTCTTAACCGTACTTTCAATTTCTTGTTGACTTCTAGGATAAGACTTACATAACTGGATATTTACTTCCATACGAGCAGTGCACGTGCACACACACACTCTCTCTGACTCATTGACTCACTCACCTGCCCACAGTTTCTTAGTCCATTGAGGGTAAATTGGCTAGTTTCAAAGAGTAGCTCACCTGAGGTAATGTCACGCAGCTTTGTTATGCTTGGTTTTGTTTTAGATTTATTTTTTTCTATTTTAACAATATCATTCTGTGCACCTGAAATCCAAAACAATAGGAACAGTAAGCCATCTCCTAGGTCCCTGATTCCATTAAAAAAGGTGGGGACATGTCAAGATCGGCTGGTAAATGTGAAAATTCTGGTAATTTGAAAGGTAGATCCGTTGTCATACCTTTATTTATTGGGTGAATTAAAATGGGGCTTATGTACCATTATCTCGTGAGTACGGTTAGTGTGACTTTCCAGAGATCTGTATAAGCCCTGGGTACAGTGCTCAGATAGTTTCCTCGGACGCCAGCGACAATATTTTGCATTTCTCAGAGAAATATTTCTCCCAGAACATTCCAAGGTTCTTACTGCAGTCGGGGTGCTTGCTACTCATGCGGACTAGACTGTCTGACAACCTCATTCATCTCCTGTAACGGAAGTCTCCGAGAAATCTTTCTGCTGCATCCGAGTGCGTATCTCCCAGATCAGAGTTTGTGAAAACAGATTAAGAAAAGTCCCTGCCAGGCCTCACCAAGAATATGACCTGAGTGCCTGGACGGGAAGGCACATCATGGAACTTGACTTTGCAAAGGTACTTTCCAAAGCATGCTAGACACGTTGGGCAAATATAAGGAAGAAAAGCGGCAGCAGCACTGTTAGAATATTGTCTCTGCAACTCAGTCAACTCTGAACTGCATGCGAGGGGACTGTACCGTTCACCCTCACTGCTGGTAGCATGTCATTTTAATCAGGTGGGATGTGGCCTCGTAGCCACTCCTCATTATGTTACACAATATCACACTTTTTGGACTGTGGGTTTTTGTTAATCTTGTATTTAATGTTATGTATCAAAGATGAATTAAAGCTATGGCGGCCCGTTTTATGACTCAATTTCTAATAAAGGCCCACAGCAGTTACTTCTCAGCACAAAGCTGACACGCGACAACGCATCTGGTGCTCATTTTTCCATTCTCAAATGTTGCTGATTGAAAGAGAAAAGAGACGCGTGGCAGTCAGCTCTCTCTGACAGTCACCATCACCAGGCATATCCTGTGTGCAGATGGAAGCTTGCAGAAGGTGCTTCTGTAAGCACAAGGCATCGCAGTGTTTCATGCATGTGTGAGTGTGTGGATGGGATGTTGGCTTGAAGTCACGTTGCTCGCAGAGGTGCAGGGGTGCTGGCAGTGGTTCAGGCAGTTGAAATGTAAGCTAGCCTTGTAATAAAAGCCCCGGGAATGCAGAGGATGCCTCGCCATTAGGCATTCTCCTCGTGTTTCACATAAATGCATCCTGTTCTCAGGAGCGGATGAGCAGTGCATTTGCACTGGCTCATTCAAATTGAATGCTGGTAAAAGGAGAGTCCCGAGGAAACAACAGTCTGGCGTCTCTGAAGGCAAGAACAAGGTTAAGCTGTCACCCGTGTCCTCCGTCGTTTATTGGATGTTTATTTGCTGACCTCATGCATACCCTCGGCACGTTGCAAAGAGGGACCGATGGGGCGACCGATGCCTGCACAGCACAGGCACCCAGGCAGGATTGCCTGGGCTTTTCTGGGCAATAAAGTTCAAGGCTTTATATGTGGCTTCACCTGTTGTCCCAGAGCCTGTTTTGGATAATGTTTTGCTGGAAGAGAAAGCTTCTCCGGAGAGGCAGTTTGTATTGTATTTTTCTTTTGTTCTTTATCAATGCTGCAGCTTTAACTTTGTCACAGCAAGGGTGAGGAGAGCGAGCGTGCAGAGAGCTTTTTGCAGTGTGCTTTTTCCGTTAGTTTTAACAGGAGCAGAGCGTCCCTGGCAGCAGAACTCACTTGCTCTCTAGTCATGTGCTGTGAGGAATAAAGACACTGTAGGGCAGTGAACCTGAACTTGGCCTGTTCATCCATACTGCATTGAGTGATTGCATGGAGTGGAGTCAAATGCCACTTGGGGGTGAAGAGCACGCATCATCTTGCATTCCTCTTGGATGTAGTAGGAAGGACCCTTGACAGAATCCAGTAATTAAAAGGTAAACCATGAAAATGTATGCTGTGAGTGAGAGCGTGAGGGCCGAGGGCTGATTGCTCGGGGAAGAGGAAGTGGTTTCTTTTTATTTGGAAGGATACGTTCTTTAGATTCTTTTTGGACCGTGGATTAGAAGAAGATGGGGAGAGAGTCTGACTTGCTGCTAACTTATAGCAGAGTCTGGAAGTTACTTTTCCCCATAATGATGATGCTGCTCGTCCCCAAGTACTCAGCGCTGTATGGGTTTTCTGTCCCTGGAGTAGGAGCGTTTTCAGTGGGGATCCTTTGGAAGAGAAAAGTTTGACCGCAGAAATGAATGAGTACACTCTTCGCTGTTTTTGTTTTCTTTCTGGCGAACTCTCATCTTGAGAATTCATTCAGTGTTTTGCAGTAGTTTTTCTGTTTGTTTTCTATTAGCCCTTGACGAGAAGGTGAAGTTCTAGGTAAAAGCATGTCATCTGCTTCATGAAATCGAGTACTATCTTTTGTAGGTCATTGTTACATGTGTTGGCTTTATAGTTACACACAGAAGTAAGCGCTGTCTCTTGGCAGTGTGTGTTCTTGGCAAGTTATTGATGAATTTCGTGGCCGTAAACTTAGCTTGTGCCTAGTAAATGTCCTGTCCAGCTCTTTGAGCCCTTTTACGAGCTGCATTAAAAATAGAAGGATAGGTTTTTAATTAAATTAAGTATTGTATTTGCCCTTCGGGAGCCAAAATGCAGTTATGTGGTCATGAGGACAATATAAATTGCAATTTTAAAATAAGCCTGACTCTCTATAGATCATTGAGGTGTTTCCTTTTATCACCCACACAACTGGATCTATTGCATATGTGTTTTAGTTAACACTCAAATTGAATACGGTGATAATTTGAAATTATCCTATATATATACCCGTTGTATATCCATTATACATATCCATATTTCTTATTGATAACACACACAAACATGTGTGCACGCGCGCGCACACACACACACACACACACACCTTCTGGAAATGAGCCAAGGTGAACCCCATGGATGGATCTGAAGCTTCTGTCTTGTTCAAAAGGTTAGTTTGGGAGCAAAGCAATTTGTCAGTAGCAGAGTTAACAAGACTTTGAATATAGCATTCTTGGCATAGAAATTCAGGTTCTCAGAATGAAGAGAAATGCTCAAGTATGCATCACCCAGTGGCATTTCACTTGAGAAACAATGCCGGTGATTACCAGGGATTCATCACCACATCCCATGTACATCATTGTTTCTCTGCCAGAAAATGCATCTGATCTGAGGTTGAGATGATGGCAATGGAGACAGAGATTTAGAGGAGGAAATGCGAAGTCTTTGGGGAAAGTTGGTATCAGAACTAATTGCTTCTCGTGGAGTCCATGCTGGCACAGGAATCGACTTTATGGAAACTTGGTAGAAGAAACAATTTTGATTGATGGCAGGTTTTTCATCATTTTCAGCCTGTTAAGTATGTTTACCACTCTTTTTGGTTAATTCATTTAATTTCTTTTTTAAGGTACCAGTTAGGTTTTCCCCATGAATACTTTTTTAGTAAGATTTTAAAGGTTTGAACATATAGCTTTATGGAAGATTTTAGAGTACAATGTCAAAGTAAATAGCAAATATGTTGTAAAGGATAAGTTACTAAATTTTCAGGAATACAGTTTTGAACAACGCATACTGAGTTCATAAAACGGCAAGATTTAAGGGCATTGGTAAGAGGATTCAAATTAGTTTTCCTTCATTTTCAATCGAAATTGAAATTTTATTAACTTAATACATTTAATTAGAGAATGTACAGCTGTGTAACAGTAGAAAGTAGGGAAAATAAGCTGGGCTTATATTCCAGAATGTTTTAGCTAATTTGGATGAGCAGTTGAGTTTTTATTATGTAGACTATTTTGCTTAAACTAAAAAGTGTTTGCTCCGTTGAAGAAAGGTGTCAAAAATCCCACTAGCACTCAAGGTTGCTCCAATAATCATTTCTATGGGGGTCCAGCCTGACTTGGCTTGTTGAAACAGACAGGAAGAGTTTTGTGACGATGAAAGTCAGGAATATCTGTGCTTGAGTTATTTCCTAGATTGATTCACCAAAGCAATTGCAATATCTTATATTTGCAGAGCAGCGTTTTGTGAGGAGCTCAGAGTGTTTTTTTTTTATTCTTTAGACATTATCTAATTATCAGAATGCCACAGAGAAATAGAAGTTCGTAGTCTCTCTACTCTACAGTTGACATGACAGAGGGACAAGAAGTAAGGCAATTTGTCCAAGACGATGTGGAAAAATACTGCCACACAGCTAGGAGATGAGCCAAGGTGAGCCTCATGGATGGATCTGAAGCTTTTGTCTTTAAGACCCCTTTACTGGTTGGCTCTCAGTTGTGTCCTTGGGGTCGCCTGCCCAAGGGGAACATGTTCCAACTGATCTCTCTGGACCCCCACCCCAACAGTTTGTGGTAAAAGAATCTCAGTGACCTGACCAACACCTGCGATGACTAACTGGCATGAAAGCAATGAAGAACATGCCTGTCGGTTGCAAAACTGAGGTCGAAGAATTAGCGCATGTCACTAGAGGTCTTTACAGCCAATACAGAAAGCAACAGGAAGTGTGATTTCCCCATGTTTAGACTTGAACAAAAATCTCCTCTCCAGAAGCCCATCAGCTGTCAAGGAGAGAGTTGGGATGCTCTCCCTCCATTTATATAGGAGCCAGAAAATCGACAGTCAGGAAACATGCTTCCTTTATTATTTCAGCTTTTAGTCATCAAGTCAGGCTAAGCTTGTTCAAAGTCGAATTAAAATTATTGAGGATTTGGACAAAGTGTTCTCATGTACTCATGAGGACTTAGTCTGTTTACTCTATTAAGTGCTTTTTTTGAAAGAAATTGTGTCCTAGTTACAGGGTAAGAAGATGATTTCACACACACAGAAGTTCTGTAGAGCCTATATTTTGGAGTATAATTTTAGTTTTGAAGTAGACACCAAAGCATCTTCAACTTAATATATTATTTGGGTTTACAGAAAGTTGGATGGCAAGGCAAGGACTTTCTAGAAGACCATTACAAATTGAGACTGTCTGGCTGTGGTCAGATCAAAAATGTACTACCGATACAGTAATTTAAAGGTAGAGTCCGCGCAGATGGAATCTAAGAGGAAGGTCTGCAAAATGGAGTAACAATACCAGGGGATTAGATAAAATAATCCTTTAGAAGGTATTAGCCCTCCAGGCAGGCACCCAATGGCCCCCTCACTTACTGGATCAGCACCTGAATGGGTTGGGGAACCAAACTGAGAGGGAGGCAGCCTAGCAACAGAGCCACTAATGGGTGAGGGCGGACAAGCGTCGAAGGTTTTCAGAGGAGGAGGAGAGACCAAAGAATCGGGGAAGAGCAAGGCCTGGTAGACATTGAAGGAGCCCTAAGAATCCAGGCTGACTTGGATACTGATTGTCGCGGGCAGAGGCCCGAAGGCTCTTAGTGCCCTCAGTGAAGAGCTGGTGTGATACGAGAGAATCTCTGAGAGCAGAACATGAAGGTCCCCATATGTTGGTTTTCAAGGCTGCAAGAAAAGCTACAAGAGGCACTTAGAGAAATGGAGAGAGAGAAAGGAATGTCTTTTCCTGTGATCAAGGATACTGAGTAAAGTAGCTAAGGTTCATGGGGGTGACCCAGAAGCAGAGGACAGAAATGCAAAGGACCAGCCTGGCAAAGACGTGTGGCGCTCGGGGCGGGGTGGAGAGTGGGAAATGCTTGGAGAGGGTCTGTTGAAGGCTGAAGTCTCAAGTTCCCCACGTGCGTTATATATTTGGAGAAGCTTTGAACCAGGGAAACTCGGGGCTTTTCTCAATACGCTCTTGACCTGCCTAGCATAGCGTAGCGCACAGTAATTGTTTGCTAAACGGAAGCCAGACTTTGTGCTAGGTGCCACTTACGTGAGACGGCCCCTGCTCCTCTGTAAGTTTGTCCTCGGGATTTCTGGGTAACATGGGGAAGGACTGGCCACTCATCCCCAGCTCTCTTTGTCACCCTCTTTTGCTTTCTCTTAATCAGAAGCTCTCTCTACCATTCGACATGCTCCGTTTTCTCGATTTGCTAAGCACTGGAATGGAGGCTCTGTCCTGGTAGTCCTGATCTGTCTCGTTCAATGCCTTCTCCCCCAAGCTCAAAATAGTGCCTTTTGCACAATAGGAAATGTTTGTCGAATGAATGACTCGCTCCTAACTCATTTCAGCCCCTTCTGGAACTTTCCCGCCGGACCAGTGTTACTTGTATTCTGTGTCCCACCCCTCCCGAAAACAAGACTGTTAGCCTTTGAGGGCAGCTGATGACGTCACACTGATTTTTGAAAACCATCATTAATTGGATAACACCTTAAACTTGTGGAGGTACTTGATATTAACAAAATTGAAATTATACCCCCTAAATAGGACCTAATCGCTATCCTTAACATTTTATAGTCATACTCATTGAGGGTCTAGCTCACAGATAGAATAATCTCTAACAGCAAAAGAATATATTTAAATCAGTGGTTCTCCAACAAGGGTGATATTACCTTCCCCTCCCCAGGGATCACTCGGAAATGTCTGGAGACATTTTTGTTGTCGCATCCGGTGTGTTGTGTGTGTGGCCGGGGGTGCTACTGGCATCTAGTGGTTAGATGCCGGGAGACTGCTGAAAATCCTACAATGCACAGGACAGTCCCCGACAGAGAATCGTCTGGCCCAAAATGTCAATAGTGCTGAGGTCGAGAAACTCTGATTTATAATGAAACTCTTATCACGTTGTTTTAGAACAGTTTTTATTATTTGATTTATTTTCCATTATACTGGGCTTCCGCGTGGCAGTGGTTTGTCTAACTCATATCTGCGCATCCCAGGTTCAGCATAACACCTGGTGTATGTAAGTAAGCCTTTTAATAATTGTCTGCTGTATCGATGAATGAATGAATAGTAATGATGCCAAAAAAGGATCTCTAGTATACTCTTTGGGACATCATGATTAGAAACTGCATTTCTAATGAAGACCTTGACATTCAGTAGTCAATAGGGTCAATGTCAAGTTTTAAAAACAGAGACAGAGCAGCCATGCGGTCTTTATTGAAGAAGTTCGCTGAGCCTCACGTCATGGAATGTTAGCACTGAGGGTGACCCATGAGGTTATTCACTTCGGCCCTCTTAAATTACCGGTGAAACACTAGAAAGCCAGATCGGTTCAACGACTCGCCTAAGATCTCACAGGTACATGACAGAACCAGGAGTATCATTGTTTCTAACTCTTAGTCGTGGAATTTTTGCACGCTAATCTGTCTCCATTATTTTAACCCGACAAAAATTGGCACAACACATTCATTGCCTGTAATGATTATACGAGGCACCATCCCGACGTAATATTGAATGTAACACGTAAACATTATATCTTCATAGTATTGTAGAATTTGGCCTGAAACTCATGCTAGGCATTGCCATCATTAATGTAGAGTTGTAGGTAATGGCATGTAAGGGCTGGAAGAAATTTTGATAATCGTCTGCTAATCACCTGGATTCTGGGTGAAGTGAGGGGTGCAGAGATTAGGCACTTTGTCCAGAGTCCTAGAAAGGGGTCTGGAGCTCTCTGCTCTGTGCTCTTCTTCACCATAGAATCGTTTGCTGAAACGGAAGCCTTCTTGCAAACAATATTACAGAGTAACAGGGTTACGTGGTCAGATAAATTTAGCAAATGCAAGGCTAACCAAAAATAAGCCTATCTGTCTGCCAGAGGATATTCAGCACTTTTTACTTGGTGCAGGGCTCCAAGAAGGAGATCCTCGTGTGGCTCCTCCTTAGCTTCTTAATTAGCATATCATCTACACCCCCCGCCCCTCACCCAGCGTTCCTCAGATGTAGTTTGAAAAGTGCTCACTACTTCTTCTGGTCCACTTAGTTGATAGAAAAGTGACTGGTCTTCTTAGGTTTTAGAGATACCGTATTGACTTTTGGATGGCCCACGTTCACTCCCCACCCCCTCCGTGTCTTTTTGAAAGGGCCGTCCGAAGGATTTTGAATCCGTATATTCTGTTTTTCACAGTAAGATTCCCATTCGCAAGCCAAGGTTTCCGAGAGTGTTGGTCCTGTGACCGGTGTTGCATCCTCGTAAAGCAGAACGACACTGGGCTCGGAGTCAGAGATCATGCCTTGGCAAGTCAGCTAACATCTGTTGGTTGGTTAGCAGTGAAATCATGCGTGATCCGAACCGTCTTATGTACGGAATTTCAGCCTGATCTTGGGAGACAATAGGGCTAGTTAGTTTAAAGAATGTACTACGAAATTTGGTGTTTTCCATCCTGTCTATGTTAGAACACATTGGAGCGGCTTGGCGTAGAGACCATTTCAGCTTCTGATCTCCTGCCTGACAGTTCCACGCTGCTAAGAATACAGACGTTATTCTGTAAAGCTGAGGACCTGGATCAGTCCTTCCATTACTTTGTACAACTGGTCAGTATTTAAACTGACTTGAATTTGTAATCAGATCATTCCCTAGTGGGAAAGCACAGCGACAAAACATCGCCCTTTACGTTTCGAGACTACATCAAAGTACGTATCTCACAAATACGTTCACTGCAATAATAACCTTTGGTGAATTATAAGGAAAGGATACGAACATATAATGAATGACAATGAAAATAGAAAATCAAAGAGTTTCTAAGAATAATCCAGCTTGGCATCAAGCCGAGTGATAAAAAATCTGTACCTGCAAGGAAAGCAGTCTAGACAGAAAGAGGGAGAATTGTTTTTAAAAGCTGTCCAAAGGAGCTGAAAATAGTGCTTTGTTTTTCTCACAGTAAGTTTTCTCTTGATTGTAACTCATGGCTTTTAGAAACATTCCATTGACAGTCCTTTCAGAAATTTGGGATGTGCACAGATAAACGCAAACAAGATGGACTCGTGTTCAGGTGAGCTTTGAGCTGACTCACCTTTGGCTTCTCTTCATTGAACTTGATGTCTTTCGAGTTCACCTGGATCAAAACCTTTCCTACATATCACATGAAGAACACAGGTATCTGCCTCATGATTAGAAACAAACCCCTGCCCTTCAGAGTGAAACCAGGTTTACGGCATTAAATGTCATAACATCTGGAAGGGGCTTGATGCCGCTGAAATTGCACCAAATGCAATAACCTTCTCCAACGTGAAATACAAAGCGATAATCCATTTTTACGGAAAATTATGTGAGGGACACAAGTTTAGGAGAGTTGGCCTCCTTATCTAGACTAAACGGTTTATGCAATAAGTGAACATAGGGACATTTATGAGAGGCCGCGACAAAAGTACGTGGATGGATTGGTCAGAGGGACTTTTTCTAATTCTCATGGCTCAGCCTTGAGCTTGATAGATGGGCTCCTCAAAGCATTCTGGAGTCTACTTAGCCTTCTCGCGCATCTTTCTGATTGTTCCATAGGTACGTCTTTACCTATTCGGTTTGCTCTGAAAAAATAAAAATAACCTGAATACATTATCTGCTTCTCTTCTTGTTTTACTGTAGCCAAGTCATCATTATTTCTTTATGAAAATATCTCAGCAGTTCTTGGATGTTTACCTAATATGTCACAGGTACAAGGGACCGGCAGTCGAGAATTGGAGGAAGAGATTCAGCTCAAAGGACGAAGGTTTTTCATCAAGAGTAGTAAATGGAGAGGGTGATAAATAAATGAAAGGGCAAGAAATTTATTACCGAAAAAGCAAGTTGCAATGAAGAGATGTAGCTAACCTCATGGGCGAGGGCGGCCCATCATAAAGAACCGTTATGGATAATTTTTGTTGTCGTTGTTCTAATTATCCATATCAGGAGACAAACATTTGGTGAACATTTCGCATTTATACTAGAAAGGAATCAAAACATGCAATTATTGGCAAACAGGACATAAAGGAAAGCTCTTTTTATTTTATTGAAGTCTATTTTTCTGTACTGTACTTGGTTTTAACAGTGTGTTTCTGGAGTTGCGCTGTTCTTTTAATTACCAGGTTAAGAACATCATAAAACAATAGGGAAGCCATACTTTCTTTGTCTTGGGCTGAGACGAATGTCTAATGTTATCAGCAAGCATTTTAGCAACAAAAATTGCTAATGAAACCTTGATAAATATTTTTCACTGTTTTAGATCCCACAAACATCCCTGGGGGCTCAGGTACATTAAATTTGTGTTAACACCATTTCAGGCAAACCTGGTGATTAAAGGCTGTTCATTTCTGTTTTACGGCATTAAATCTAAGCCTCTAGGAAATTCTAAGACAAATTAAATAATGTGAAAGCAGCCAGCTGAAGATGCACAAAGGAGCATGAGGCTTATTGATTATAAAGTGAAATGAATCTCACTCGGAGCAGGAAGATTGAGGAAGGAAAGTTATATCTATGAAGAAAGCTTTTTAATAAGGTGTTACGAATGAAGAGAGAAGTTTAAATCAAATAAATAAGAAAAACATAATTAAAATAAATTAATCATGGATCAACATCTTGCTGGAATTTCCTCTTGTTTATGAGATTTAATACAAATTATACTAATAACGTTACTGTTCCTAATTTGATATACTTGAATCATTTTGGTAACTTTTGTATATTTTTATAATACAAGTTGCCGAGGGCTAAATGAGCAGTATACAATATAAATTCTGAGATCATCAAGTATTTTCTGCTCCTTCTCTCCACTTCCCTTCTTCCTCATGCATGTGATAGATTTTTCTTGGTTCTAGTCTCAGGACATCGGATTGCCAGTGTCTGCGTCCATCCATGGTCTAACCTGCTCACAGGCCACTGTGACAGTTCTTGATGTGCTAGCTCTACTTTATCTCTGTTGTATGAAAAGTAATAGAGTCATACAATGAAATACTATATAGCAATGCAAAGAATGAAGTATTGTCAATACAGACGTAACATTTGAATGAAAGAAGCCAGATAAAATTATGTATAATGCATGATTTCATTTATATGAAGAATAAGAACAGGCACAACTAATTTACAGAGTCGAAAGTCAGAATAATGGTTACCTCTGGGATCCAGTTGGATATTGACTGGGAAAGGTTGTGAGTGAACGTTCTGGATGCTACGTATGGTCTATATCTTGGCATGACTGTTAGTTCTATGGTCCATACATATGCAAAATCACTGAGCTACACACTTAAGATTTATGCACTTTATATGTTAGACCTCAATGAAAAATTTTAAAAACTATTTCCATATTTAGATGCAAGATACATTCTAGTGAATATATAGAAGAGTTCACTTTTTAAGCAAGAAGGAATCTCTGAATTGTGGATATATTATTATTTTGTACAATTAATAATGTTAGCAAAGACCCTTGCTAAACACTTAACATACATTTCCTCATTTCTCGTGAAGCCTCGTAAGCAGTCTCATTGCCATTTTATAGATTGCCACCAAGTACAGTCCTGCAGTTACTAAGCGTGACAGCTGAGATTTAACCCCAGAATTGCACTGAAGGAATTAATGAAATTTTGACAGCGGTAGAGACCAAATAAAAAATGGAGTCCGATAAATTACTAGATTTGCTCGTTGTGGTTTCTAGTCCTTCTAGAGTATTTCTAATGCAGTCAGCATAAGTACCAGGCCACAGTATTGGTCTTCAGCTTTATGATGGAAGAATAAGTCACACAGGGAATCAGAGGTAGGTTATTAAATATCTCAGGTCCATCGTAGTTTTGTTGTGTGACTGTGTGTGTGTGTGTGTTTCCTGTCTGAGAACAGAGCTTTTTGATGGCATGAAACAGTGTGAGTTTAAAGAAGAAAGCATGAAAAACTCTGAAATATAAATTAAATAACTGGTAACTATTCATGAGATACGTTTTTTCTCTTTATTTAGTTACGACCCCTTTTTACCTTTGTGAGGGTTTCTCAAAAGCTCCAGTTGAAAGAAAATCTTCGTTAGTGAGACAATCACTTTTGTTGCCAATTCTTCGCCCGTTAACAAAAATGTAGTTGTTTTTTTTTCTTCGGCGTTTAATCTGCGTTACTTGTGCTCTGTTGAATGTTTGACATACCAAGATAATTCAACAAAATATATCAACTTCACTTTAAGAGTCATTTTGTCCATCACCCTAGCAGAATAATCGAATGGGACTAGGTCCTTAGCAGTCACTAAGGACCTCCTCATTTCAGAAAAGACTGGAAAGCTGTGCCCTCAAAGGCACAGTACTTTGTCACAGCTATATTGCTCAGGAATGATGAAGCCAAGTCTGAAATGAATTACCTTACGATGTTTGTCACCTTTCCTGCATCTGCAATGAGTCGCTTCGACTTACGGGGAAATTCTCGCAACCAGTAACTAAGACGCACGTGTCATTCAGAAATCCTCTTCTATTTACTTTCTTTTCACACATTTCTGGTTTCAACATAACAGTTATTTGAAAATGTAATCAGGAGAGTACTGATGGGAGCCATCTATTAAATTAATTCCCTCTTGTGTCTCAAAGACTTGCTGTGCTTCCGTAATCTCTGAAGTGTTCAGATCATCGTGGAAAGTCACGTTTCTACCTCGGAATCACTTCTCTGGAACAGGTCTCTAAGAGACACTCAATCCAAAGCTTTCATCTGAAAGTGAGACCCGTTGAAACTTGGCAGCATGAGCGCTCGCAGACCTCTTAAAAAGTTTTTTTAATACAGTAAATTCTTTCAATACAGTAAATTCTCAAATGAGAATATCCTTACTATAGAGCCATTGCTTCTCATTTAACTCCGGTGACTAAAATGGGGACAGGGACAGGAGAGTAACAGACATCAGACTCCTGACATATAAGGTCTCTTCTTTATCAAGAAAGAGAATAATCGCTCCAGGAGTATCGTCCTGGACAGAGTTATTGCTACTTACAGATATCCATGAGTAATGGGCCCACAGCATGACAAACTGCCCTTCGAGAACTCATCAGGTTTCTGGGATGACTGCATGCAAATGAAGAAAGGAGCATTTCTGTTTACTGCCTACATTTGCTCTTGCTCCTTGGAACTCTGCTCTCTCAAGGCTGCTCAATTCTAGAATCTTAGCATTCGAGAGATAGAAGAGCCTTTAGAAATCACCCAGTCCTCATTTTAGAAATGAGGAATCTGAGGCACAGACAAGTGAAGTAACTTGCTGGCTGGTGGAGAGTTTACCAGACAGCCGGGTTCTCTGACTTTGGCACCAAGGCTCTGTCTGTCCTCCCTGACACCACCTTGCCACAGCTAAACTCTCTAAATGGAGCCACACAGGTGAGCTCTTCAGGGATGAGCAGCATCTGAATAGAGCAGGAGCACAGATGCCTACCTACCCTGGTCGTGTCTAAAAGATAAGTCTGGCTACAAGGAGTATTATTACCTTGAGGCCTGGAGAGTCCTGAGCACTGCCTCTTGCACCGCTGCTTCAACTACACAAAGTTGCACCCCTCTGTGCTGCGTAGTCTTAGTAGACTCTAGGCCAACCCTGTCCAATAAAACTTTCTGCAATGGTGGATGTGTGTGCTGATAGCCACACGGGGCTAGAAATCAATATGGCCGTGCCGCTAGGGAACTAAAATTTAATTTTATTTAATTTGAATCTCAATTTAAGGATCCACATGTGCCTGTTGGTTGCCATCTTGGACACAATGTCTTCCTTTCTCTGTCTATGAATTTTCAACTCGTAAGTGTCTGCATCCCTTTCTTTCTGCATCCCACGTCCTGGAGATAAGTCCGTTCCATTTAATTTAAACAGAGTCTAGGTACAGTAAAAGATTTTAAGTAATTATTTTTGGTTTCATCTCAGTGTACGTTTACCGTTTTTTCGAAGTTAACAAACTTAAAGGTTCATAGGGAACACGCGATCGGGTGCATGAGTGGTCGGGAGGGTGGGGACTGCAATTTGATATCAGAAGCTTTGTAACTATCTTTTCGGTGTCTTCTGTGCCTTTTCGTTTGTGCCTCGATTTCCCCAGTTCTTAAGGAAAAACAAAGGATCACTAGTAAAAAGGCCAGATTTAGCAAAGAAAAATACAGGGTGGCTTGTATGTTTATCTGAAATTAAAATTTAACTGAGTGTTCTGCATTTTATCTGGGATCCCTGTTAATCTGTGCTTTTAAAGCATCGACATTTCTTTCTTTCTGTTTCTTTAATGAGAAAGAAAGAAATTGTAAAAAATTTCTTAGGCAAATGCTCATAATTTTTTTCATTCATATTTCCCTAATAGAATTTTCTTGACTATAGAGGTAGTTTTTTAAAAAGACACGTGATTAATCTAAATTAAGATAGGCTTGGCTTATCTTGCCCTCTGGGCTGGAAAACAATTAAGTAGGTATTGAACTGAAGTGTAAAGAACTGTGAATTTCTGAAGAGTCATTATATTTCACTAATGTCCACTCATGATTAGCTATGTGTTCAGAGGCCCCATTTTTAAATAATCAAACCATTGATCTATTTTTCCTTTTAAAGCAAGAACACTTTTTTGCTTTTGTTTTTGTTGATTTTAGTACAAATACACATAGCTTTTCGGGAAAATTATAGATGTCATTGCCTTTTGACTAACGTCCGTCTCCCAGAAGGTTTGTTGTTTACACATACTTTTTTCTCAAGTAATCCATTTTTGAGGACACTATTTTCACCCCTGCAGGGATGCAAGGTAATAAAATATTTTTCTACAGATCTAGCAGATGCAGTTTTACAAATCAGAATTTTAAATAAAATCTTGAACATTTGACTACTTATGAAATATAGGCACCTGTGGCCATTCTGTGAAGATGTAAGTGACATCGCTCTGTGTGTGATGATAAGAATAGGCAGTATTCTTGACATCGATATGGAAATGTCATGACTTATTCATTTTGCCATCATCGAATGATGGCTGTCATAACTAAAAGTAACAGCCATTTAAAGAGGACAGAATCTCAGTGGAAACCTAGAATTTCAGGGTGAGAAAGTACTATACATCTTCATGTAGAATCTGGGAGTTGGCAAAAGGAATTCAAGCTCAGTATTTAAGATGATGAAGCAGAATTTTGGCTCCTTTTTGAGGCCAAATGACAGATGAAATTTGTTTTGGCCTTCACCCTGTAACCCTTTTTTTTTTTTTTTTTTACCTCTCATAAACCTT
Organism: Pteropus alecto; assembly: GCF_000325575.1. NCBI lineage: Eukaryota > Metazoa > Chordata > Mammalia > Chiroptera > Pteropodidae > Pteropus > Pteropus alecto. Next base: position 423,715 of record NW_006431911.1, on the reverse strand, counting down.
ATTTCTCCTTCTCATTTAGATATTCTCTTAATTGCATTTCATAACCAAGTAAAATGTATGGTTCCTAATAAATGTTTTTAAAGGGTGTTATTTGCTGTTCCGTGACCTTTTTGAGGGTATGATTTAGCTTTTTGTTGTCAATGTAAGAATCGTCCAAACCTGTGGAGTTTATTTGAACCAAACTGATGACAATTGCTGGGAAACAAACATCTAACGGATTGAAAACATGCTCTGGAGAATGTCAGTTCTGCTGCTTATTTTATATCTTAGAAGGACTGGAGACTTACAGAGGGTAGCATGAAATCCATTGGTGGTAGATTACAGGGGCGGGAGAAAGCAGTGAGCGCGAATCTCTGGGATTGGATAAAAAGCGAAGCAGAGGGACCCATACTTCTTTTACATTGGTGGGTGCAGGATAGTTAATGCTTAACATGTACATCATGTAGAGATGGTACTGGGGGTACAAAATAACATTGAGTGGTTTTGCTGGTGGTCGTGTCTTGAAAAGTACGGAAAAGAAGATTATCGTTTGTAAGATAAGTTATTTTAGATGCAAAAAGACAATAGACACGCTCACTTAGGTAAAGATTGATCTTTGTCAAGGAAGCTGTGGGGAGGGATATGACTGCCGACCAGGACCCGCTTTTAGTCAGGAATTTTTATGTTCAGACCATCCTATGCGGTTACTTTCAGTCTCTGAATTTGTAGGGCCCACTGTGCAGGCCTCCCCTGAGCTTGTCAGGTTTAGTGTGTGGCCTATATTGGCTTACTTAAAACTGAAGAATTATATTGTGCCATGTACTGGGTGTCAGCAATAATCTTCCCTACCTCCCTCTTTCTCTCCCTCCCTCCTTCCCTCCCTCCCTCCTTCCCTCCCTCCCTTCCTTCCTCTTTTCTCTGACATGGCCGTCAAAAAAAAAATTATTTATTAAGTATAACAGGGAACAGCCTAGAAGAATTGCAGTGTATCTGTTGTTTTCATCTTCGTATTCAGATTTCTTTGTGTTCTGATCGACAATGCCAACATCCAGTGCAGAGTACCCCGTTATAAAGGTTCAGGGAGAGGGTGGTAATGTACATAGCATGCGCCTTTGTCTCACAGGCACTGAGGTGGAGATGGCAGGTCACATGCTCTCAGCATATTGTTCGTTGGCATTTCCAGGATTCAGAGCAGCCTGGATCCAGCTTGCCACATGTGAAGCATGAAATTCCCTACTTATCTGGCTGTGTTGACAAATTTAACAAACAGACATCTGTTGGTGTAGGTGTTGGGCACTGACCAATAACAATTATAGCTCCCAACTGCTAGTGTAAGGCATAGTGTAGAATTAGTTAAGCTCTGTTGATAAGCATACCAGTAGATTAATTAGTCCCAGGAGGCTTCTCTGGGGAACTAGAGGTTGAGGGTCTGTAAGGAAGGGAGGTCTCCAACAAAACCTTTATAAAAATGCATCTAAGAGATCCCTTGGACTGCTTCAACATGGGGAGTGAACAGAAATTCCTTTGGGGACATAAAAGCTATGAAATTGCCCCCTGTATGTTTTTTTTTCTTTTTCCTTACAATGATATTGATATGAACTGTGTTTTAATTACGAACTAGCAAAATTTTCAGAAAATTAATGTCCAGGTTTGTTTTCAGTTATTTATCCAATAAACGATGAATTTAGTAAATTTAAAATGATTATATAAATGCTACTAATTGGTTTTTCATTCACATTACCTAGAAAATATCAATTTTTCATCTATCTACTCTTTGACATAATTTCCCTTGAGAGTTTATTTGAGGCCCTGGAGCCTTTTTTTTTTTTTGCCTCGGCTTTAATTGTGTCTGCATATTTTATTAAGTGTCTACCTACAATGTAATGAAGTTTAAACTGGAAAACTGGGAGCAGTGATAGCTATTCTTTTGTAAGGATACAAAACTTGAGAAATTAGAGCAAGGTGGAAAGTTTGAGAACTCCTTAAAGTTTAGCATTGCTTTCAATTTTTGTCTATGTACTTTAGCATGTTCACATATTAGAATAATATTCCATTCAATTTTCATAGTGTAATATCCTATCTAAGCAGCAGAATTCAATGACAGCCTTTCGTACAGATTCATGATTTATTAATTCAGGGAATTTAGCAGCTATGACAGATATACTTCAAAATCTTAGTGGCTTAAAACAATAGAAGTCTGCAAATCAGAAACATAATGTTCAGCCTTTGCTCTATTCAGTATTTCATGCACCACGGTTGCTGGAAGCCCTGCTGTCTTCAAAACATGTGGTTTCTTGGCTTGCCTAGGCATTGATATTCAGCAGACAGATGGAGAAAGAGAAAGGATAGAGACTTGCATGGTTTTATGGGCCAGGCCTGGAAGTGGCAGATGTGATTTTGCTCACATTGTTGCCTTGAATTCAGTCACATGTCTTTCCTAGGTACAAGGGATGCTGGGAAATGTAGTCCCTGGCTGGGCAGCTTTGTCCTAACACAACTCTACAATATGGAAGGGTGTCGTGTACTTTTGGTAGAAAACAGGCTATTTTTGACACAACTGGTTAAAAAAAAAAAACGATGCTAGAATTTGTGCTGGTATACTAGTAAATCAATTTGCTGGCATATGATTGTCATTATCTTCTGTGTAATGGCATCGTTTATTGACAAGTCTAGGGGGGATCCTTTCTCCCTATAAGTTAGATAACCTTGGCTGGCACACCCTTTGATCACTTTTGCAAATTATTTTTTATCAGCAATCGGTTTGATTTGGCACATCAGTTTTCTAACTGTGCTTTCTCAAAATCAAAACCTGAGAGAAGATACATTGGACATCTACCTCCGTCATGGTTTAGTGAGTAATAGGAGGGAGTGAACATCACATTTTTCCCATTACTTTGTGTGCCACAATTAATTTAGAACATATTCTTGAAATGCTGGCAGCTCCTACATTGAGACTTATCTAATGTTGTATAAAAGGCACCCCTACAAGAATTCCATGTGAACATAGAAAGGCATTGCTGGCTCCTCTCCCTGAGGTCCAGGTGAAAGGGTAATGTGTGTATGTGGGTGAACAGGGAAATGAGAGCGTTAATCATTGGCTTCCATAGACTGCATGGTTCTAGGTTCTGGGCTAGGAGTTTCACATACTAAAGTAAAAACTTTAGTTATTTTTTTGTGTGTGCTTCCTGGACTTAGCAAAGTGTCCCTATAACCAACGTTAGTTTGGAGATTATGGTGATAATTAAAATTACAGGGCCATATAGTTGTTAAGTCAGACTGTACTAAAAGATCTCTTCTATTTTGGTTATTGTCTGAAGAGGTCTAGATAGCTAATTTGATTTGCAAGAAATATTTTATAAGATAAAATTCATCCAAGATTAGCTTCGCCTATTCGTGACAACTACTTTGCAAGGAAATCTGGAAGTATGGGATAGGCTTTAAGTATTTTACGTGGAATGACATTCCTTTTTTCTAAGAGGCTGACAGTCGATTTCAGTGTGTCTGTGGAGCTACCTCAAAGTCGTGTCAGTAACCTGTTCATGCTTCCTGTTCCTTATATGGGGTAGTTAAGTGAGTCCTGATACCACTGGCTTGCTGAGTGCAAGGCCCAGCCTTCCAGACTACCCCATTTCCTCCAGTTCCCTTCTCTGGGCTAAGTGCCTCCCAACTTCAGCATCTCAGGACAGATAGCATTCATGCCTCCCGAGATTCTGTCTCTCCCCACCTGCTCAGCCTGGCTTAGCTACTCCTCCTATGTGACTCTCCAGCATCCCGCTCATACCTTCTTTTGAGTTTTTATTATGAGCTTGTTGTATCAACCTCCAAACTCCATGAAGAGAGAGAAGTTTGTGGCTGCCTGGTTCACTGGTGTATGTTTCATCCTTAGGACGGTTCCCAGTGTTTAGTAGGTTCTATGTAGATATTGGTATCTATGGATCAATGAAGGTGTGGGTGGGAAGATAGAGATAGAGATATGGATCTATTTGTAGCTATTTAATATATAGATTTTTATTTTCAATAAAAGCATATTACAAGTTCTGCAAGGCCACAAACTGTGAAAACAGTATGTTCACTGAATCTTTTTCCCAGTATTTATGCCAAAGAGTTCCACTGAGGCTTTGCATTTGTGCCTGACCTCATGCTTTCCTGGGAAATTCTTACGTATAATAATGTCATGCCACATCCCTTTCTCACATCCTCACCCAGAAGGTGTTCTTTGGTAAAAGAGGCTTAGAAGTAACTCAGTGCAAATATTTTGTATGCACTTCTGATTCTTCTGATGGAGAAGGTGACACACGAATACTACCTGAACTCTGTTGGTTGAGAAAATTCATTTCCTTAGAGGGCTGCATAGCAGTGCCCTGCCTATTGAGGTGAAGTGAAGTCCATGTCAAATAACTGGTAACATTAACGTTCAAGGATGCTTATGGAAAGTATGTTGAACATCATCTTCTTCGTATTTGTCATATTTAATTTTCGTGGATGGCTTTTTGATTAGAATATGGGCAACCGTTGTATCTTTGGGGAAATGTACTTAAACGTAGGTTGGAAATGTCAACTGGTAGACTGTAAAGCCTAAAATTATTGTGAGGGGATTGATTCTAATGGGTCTCCCCTTTGATGTCACTACATGTTTTGATGTAACAAGCTTGTGACATATGTGAATCAAGTTTATTTGGTTTAAAGAAAAGTGAGATTAACAACTGTCATTTCCCAACTATAAAATGTAATTCTGAGAGCATTTCTTTCCTGCATTTTAAACTCCCACTCTTGACATTATTAATGCCCTTTTTGACCTAGAATGGTTGCCAAACTGCCACTTTAATTTACATGACTTTTATACTCTTTCAGTTGATTTCCAGTGTGACTTTCCAACAACTCGAAGCCAGATATCGAGATCACTAAAGAGTTTTGTTTTGCTTAATTAGAATTCGTTTCGTTACTGTTTCTGTTTCGATAGTTTATGTTGATGAAAAATATTGCGATGACACTGATTTGAAGAGAATAGTTAGAACTCATATCATGACAAACAATTAAAAATCACATACCCATGTAATCCTGAAACTAAGAATCTCATTCTGTTTTTAAGAAGCCTCAGAGAAAGGGTCAATTCTCATATTTTGTCAGAAGTATCTAAGAAGAATAATAGAATTAAATTGCATGTCTGTTAGCTTAAGCCAGATCTTAGCCGAAGAAAATTTGTCAATAGAAGGAAGTCTGATGTTCAAGTTACATGTTCATTTAATATTTTCCTTCATGACGTGGACAACTTAAATAATGTCGCAGTCAATTCTTCTGTTGATCTTATGTCCTTCAGTCTTGATGAGACTTGAAAAGCAACTTCAAATCTCTCGTCTTTCTTTTTGCCTCTCCAGAGAATAGAGTTCTCCATCTATGGAAATAAGAATGTCCGCGCGGCTGCTGGCCTATCTCAGCAGCTTATGATAGCTTGAGTGAGGTCTCTTGCTTCTAAGAGTTTATGTTGCTCCCCATTTGTGGTCTTAATCATGTCCCAGATTTTCCTTGTCATTATTATCCCCCAGCACTCTCCCTGTCTTTGGGAGGACCAAATGCGCTGGAGGTAGATGGGGAAACGAGAAAGAGGTAAATATCAACATAAGTCAGTTATGTTAAATTGGGGCAGATGATCATTCAAGAATATTGCTTTTACACAGACAATCAATTGGCCTTTTGATACATTATCATATGGATATTTCTTAGCTATAATGATTTATGTGATTCCATATTAAATCTGGGGGCCGATGGTTCCACTACTTACAGATTCAGACATCCCACAGACATTCCATTTGCAAAGGAGAGCAAAGTGGTGTTAGTCATTTACAAAGTAGTGTATTAGATACTATTGAAGATAAAAATGAGTCCCTTGGTGCTGTTTGCCTCAAGTTGCTTGAGAGGAAGTGCAGAGGTGACCGCAGATGCACAGTCTATACCGGAAGGTCAGGTCGTGCTTCAGGCAGGCAGGGCCCTAGAAGGTGAGGACGAGGCTGCCCTGGGCCGACGTGGGCTGGAGGCCATGACCTCTGTGTGGGCAGAGGGCTGTCTGTGTGAATCAAAGCCCTCCAGTTCCCTGGAGGTCAGACTTCAAGGTGGCCAACAGAATGAAGAAGAGGAACCAGAACAGGAGTAGGAAGAAGAAGAGGAGACGGCGTGGACGAGGAAGAGATAGAGCTGACTGGGTTAGGTATAATCAGCAATGATCAATGGCCCCTCTCAAGTCCTTTGTAATCTTGGCTTTCTCTGACAAAGCCAGTTATTGCTCTCTCCTCTCCCTTGTAGGCCCATCCCAAGAAAACCGATAGAGTGGTCAGGACAGAATTCTCTCGGAACGTGGTACCTCCTATGAGACCTGACTAATGAGACCTGAGGGAAAAAAGGTTCCACACAGAGAGAAAAGAAGTTGAGATCCTGAGGCTAGAAAAAGCTCCTCGTGTTCCAGAAACAAAACACCCAGCTTTTAACATCAAAAGGATTTCCTCATCTCATTCGTTGCACCACTACAGACACCCAGGCCAAACCTCAAGTCATCATCCTTGCTTACTCTGTCACCCTGGCCACTTCTCATACTTCCTGTCCATTAGCAAGATTCTGGAACCCACCGCTTTTATGACATCAATACCATGAGTAAGCAGAGTCCACCGCCATCGTTCACCTGGATCACGTTGGCTTCTTTATTCCTCTTTATGTTATTTTAAGTCTTTCCCCTTACAGTCCATTTTTATGGGCCATTCAGAAAAGTTTTTCAAAAACACAACTCAGATCATGCTTTGCCCCCGCTTGTCATGTGACAACATTTGCCCGCCGCCTCAAGAATTGACCCTCAAGTTCTCATCTTGGCTGCTCGTTGTACTGATCTGGCCACTGTCCTTCTCTTGTCCCCTCTGGACACTGTCTCCACGCACTTGCCCTTCTGCCACTTGGGCTACTTCGTCTTGCAATGTGTCAAGCGTATTCCTGCCTCAGAGTCATTGATCTTCTGTCTTCTATTCTGAGAACGTTTCTTCCCTCAGATCTCATTATGCAGGTCTCCTGGAAAATGGCGGTGTCCTGACCACTCCACAGGAAGTAGTTCCCCTCTTCCTGCTCAGTTAACTCCGTCCCTTCCCACTGCTTTGTCTTCCTGGTGGCCTTTAGCACCAGAGACATTCTCATTTATTGGAGCACTCGTTTATACCCCGACCTGCTGTCCCCTCCACTGCTCCTCAGAATGGAGTCTCCTTGGAGCCCCGCATGTCCTGTTGATCACCGTCTCCCCAGCACCACACACAGGACCTGTGTCCTCAGTAAATACATATTTAAATCCCCACACAGCTGTCCTGCTGACTGGGTGCTTCCTACTCTCCACTGGCTGCCCTTCGGCCTTGACCTTTTGGGAGCTTCAAGCTTCCTCCTGTTCCTGTCTTGTATGTGTTCCCTTCAGCTGGGGCGTGGAGGTGGCCCGTTTTTGACTGTGTTCATCTGCCGAGTCCGACGTTAGTCACTCAGGAGACATTCTTGAGACTTTGACCTCGGCTCACCACCGTTTGTGGTGTTGGTGCGGCTAAGCGTAGACCTTTTGAAATCTTTCATTAATAACGTTTTCGTGGCTTGATAGCTTGTTCCTTTTAGCCCTGAGTGGTATTCCACTCTCTAGACGTGACACAAATTTTTTATCCTTTCACCTACTGAAGGACATCTCGATTGCTTCCAAGTGTGGGCAATTATGAATAAAACTGCAATAAACATCTGTTTAACAGGTTCTGGGGTTGTCGTAAGTGTTCAGCTGCTTTGGGTAAATATCGAGGAGTACAATCGCTGGGTCCTATAGTAAGAAAGAGTACGACTGGTTTTGTAAGAAGCTACCAAACTGGTTTTCAGAGTGGCTATACCATTCTGCAGTCCCGCCAGTGATGAATGAGAGTTCCTTTTGCTTTGTTGATATTTTTAAAGGCTTTTCAAGTGATTCCTATGTGCAGCTACAGTTGAGAACCAGTGGTTGAAAGGGAGTTATCTCCACTAGAGACAAGCAGTTCATTCCCAAGGTGAAGTAGATGGCCTGTTAACAACTAAATCTAATAAAGACAGAGGAAAATAACTGTTGTACAAGAACAAATGGGGGAACCCATAGAAAGAAAGAACGCGGGGGCACATCAGAATACTCTCGCTAGAGAGTGCCATCGGAGAAGTCCTTGAATTCTGAACAGGTTTATTGGTACAAAGACACTAGCCATCTCTGGTCAGATTTCTGCAAAGTCCTTTTTCCCTCATCGATAAGAAATCAGGAGTATAATGAAGAAATCAACCCCGTATCAGAGACATTTGTTTATTTGCTCGTTGTCATTATCTTACTCTCCGGGAATTAATATATCAGTGACTAAAAGCAAATGAATAATTGAATTATATTTACTTAAATTCCAGTTTTTTTCGGGAACCGCCAATAGAAATCGGAGATCTCAGGAACAATGCGGATACATTTCAGCGGGGTCGATATACTTGCCCAGAACCCAGTCCGTCAACAGTCTTTTCTCAGTGCCTCTGGCTCTTCCACTTATTCACCTTTGGTTGGAGGTGGTATTCTGGGGAGTGATGAGTTGAGTGGAAATATATAATATATGATGGAAGTAAAGTGAAACATAGTGATTATGCTAGCGATTCTCAACCAGGGCCAGTTTACCCCTCAGGGGACATTTGGCAATGTCCGAGGACATTTTTGTTGGTCCCAACTGGTGGAGGGGTTGATACTGACATCTAGTGGGTAGGGGTCAGAGATGCTCCTAATCGTCATACATTCCACAGGACAATCCCCACCCACAACAAGGAATTAATTATCTGGTCCAAATGTCAGTAGCCAGGGCTGAGAAAGCCCGGATTATGCTAATGTATTCAGACACAGAAAGCTTTTCAGGAAAATTTCTGTCTGGTATTTCAAGGAGTACTTACATAATTATAATTAGCCCCGTAGGTCAAATTTTTAATAATCTCTAAGTCGCAATGATATTTTGTAACCAAGTAGAGGGCGGTGGCATTAACATATTTTGGCAATCTCAGAGTTAGCTCGTGGATGCTAAAGGGAACATCAGATTAGAGGAAGCCCTGCTCTTATAAAAAGAAAAAAGTCCTCATTGTAGTTTCTGGCCCTTGGCGCAGGACAGCTCTTGTGCACAAGCGTGTTCTTGCTTCTCTCTTTGTCTTTCCCCCTCCCCTCCTCTTTCTCCCTCTCCCCTTCCAAACTGAGGGAAGCTTTGCTGAACTCAGAGTGATCCATATATGGTCAATGAGTAGCAGAATTCCTCCTCTTAGGTTTCCAAGTAGTTACTTAGCTCAGCGGTTATTTCTCAACTCAACCCTCACGTATCCGTTCATTATTATGCTTCATGAAGTTTCATCTATTAGCTTAAATTAGAATAATTCCCTCTGTCACTGCCATTTTGTCTGAACTGAAGTGTGGCCCCAGTAAGTAAAATATGGCCTCTGTATGAGTTTCCTATAGCTGCTGTAAGGAATCACCACGAACTTATTGGCTCAAAATTACCTAAATGTATTATTTTTTAGTTCTAAAGGTCCGAAATACAAAGCGGATTTCAGGATGCTCTTGGGACTGGCTCCATCTGTAGCCTCTGGGGGGTGGGGAGGGACGGGGAATTCTATTATCTAACCTTTTGTAGACCCTCGAGGCTGCCTGCATCCCTTTCCTCGTGGCCTCAGACCGTTCTGACCTGTGCTTCCATCATCACGTGTCCTCCGACTCTGCCTCTCCTGCCTTCTCTTTTCACTCATCAGGATCTTGTGATCACATTGGACCCATCTGGACAGTGTAGGATTATTTCTGTGTCTCAAGATCTGTGAAGTTAGTTACACCTGCAATGTCCCTTTTGCCATGTAAGGAAACATATTTACGAGCTCAGAGATTAGGGTGCGGATGTCTTAGGTGGCTGTTATTCCGCCTGTCATAGCCTAAAAGTAACCTAATATGGTGTCAATTGGTCACATACTTTAATTCTGTTACACAGAGAAGCATGTAGCTCACCACAGACCTTGAGCTCTGGTGACAGAGGACCTGAATTTCAGTACTGCCCCCACGAACTGTGAGATACCCAGATAAAGGAAAGTTAACCACACCTTGCCTCAGTTTCCCTATCACTAAAATGGGCATTCTATAATACCTCCCTGATAGAGTGATCGTTGAGAGCAGTAGGTAAAATCATGTGCTTCAGGCAGTTAATATAACCCTTGGAACACAGTAATTGCTCAGTACGCTCTAGCATTAATATAGTCACTCATTGGGGTTGTAATGAGGATTGAATAAGATAGTTCACTGGTCAGCAGACTTTTTGTGAAGGGCCACGTAATAAATATTTTTCGCTTTGCAGACCATGCAATCTCTGTCACAACTACTCAAATTTTACCATAGGACAGAAGTAGCTACAGGCAATATGTAAATGAATGGATGTGGACTCGTTCCATTCAATCTGTTTTCAAATGCAGGCCGCAGGGCAGATTTGGCCCTCACGGGTCATGGTTGGCCAGGCCCTGCTCCAGTGTAATTGGACTCAACCTTGGCTACTTATTGCGACTGCTTGCAGAGCTTTTAAAAAGTGATAACGCTCTCCCATCCAATTTTCCATTTTCTTTTAATTCATAATCTAATTCCTCTTATTTTTCTACTCCTGATTAAATGTCCAAGGACGCTTCCTCGTCCATAGTCGTTTTCAATAGCACTTTGTTGACAAAAATTATGATACCCTGGCTCCACCTCAGTCCAGTTGAATCAAAATTTCTATCAGCAGGGTCTGGGCATTTTGATTTTTAGAAAAACTTCTCCAGATCATGATGCTCCTGGCAGGCCTGAATGAAAAATGTGTGTTCCATTTCCTGGCTTCTGTTTCCCATAACAATAAGATGGTCTGTCACATACTGGGCACTAGATCAATATCTGCTGAGTGCGAGTGAGGAACTGGGTGACACACCATTTTACAGTGCCCAGTTCATACTTAAACCCAGTAAATGGTAGTTGATCACTTGGGGTTTTTGGATTACAGACAACCAAAGCTCAAGCTGACTAATTTAGCTATAAAATAGGACATTATTGGAATGGCATGGAGACTCTCAAAGGATTCAGAGAAGATAAGTATCAGAAAGGACAAGAACCACGGCAACTTGCAATGTCAGCGAAGCAGGAGAATGAATGATCTCTATCCCTTTTCTATCTTTTACTTAGAGTTTATCTACCTTGGCTGGTAGAGAAGGAGACACCGTGAATAGTAAACTTCACCCTCATTGTGACTGATGGGGGCAGCTTGCCTCCAAGGCAGAAAAATTAGGGGTCCCTTCGAAGAAGAAAGAGTAAGAGGCAGTGCAGGAAGTTATTAATAGCTAGTTGATTTTTAAAAATTGTTATTCTTATGAAATAGTCTTGTAATAAGCACAAAAAAGCTACTCTCCATGGTACAAGGCATACAGTGGAGGGCGAAGGCATTTATCATCAATGAACCTTCATTGAACACTGGCAAAACCAGTAAGTCGCAATCATTGCTCTCCAGTGATTTCATTACATCACTTTTATTCCTATAAAGCAGTGGTTCTCAACTGGATCACTCTGATCTTTCTTCTGGAGACGTTGTGGGGGCCAGGTTGCTACTGGCCCCTTGAGGGTAGAGGCTAAGGACGCTGTTCAACATCCTGCTGTACACAAAACAGGCGCCACCAAAACGTATCATTGGGCCCACGATGTCAGTAGGGCAAAGGTTGGGAAAGCCTGGTACGTGGTAACATACGTGGACGTTTGTCATGTTGATGTAGTTTTCTTTTTTTTTTTCAGCTGAAAGGGGTGCGCTTTTTCTAGTTGCTAAACGATTTATTTCTCTTTGTCTTCCCCACACCGCAGTTTTAGAGATCGAGTTTCAGGGCAATGAGGGTGTTTGAATGTGTTCGTTTATTGAAGATGACTGGACCCCGAGGGGGTTCTGAAGTTTAACTTAGAACAGAGTGATGCAGGGAAGTGGGGCATGTTGGACACATTTCCAAAATTCACCTCGATGAGGTTACCCCAGAATTCAGCTTGCTAAAAATAAATTACCAGAAGAAATACAATTTGAGTAAACACATGTTAATGAATGGCAGAAGAATATATTCATAGTCCAATAGAAAATACTTAAAAATCAATAGAAACTAATTGGTTTTTTGTTTTGAAACTTTTACTGAAGGAATCCTTCCATGAAATGAAAGCCATGTTTAGTAAAAATTACTCCGTAGAATGACATTTCAGTTAGTATCTTTTGAGGGAAGAATGGTGCTGAGTAGCATCACCTTTGAATAGTGGTACATTTCTGTTAAGTCTAAAAGATGGTTATTAAGTTCTTTTTGCTGTTCACGAAACATTTTATCTCCTTTTTTTTGTCGTTAGTTCGTAAAAGTTGTACAATATGTGAATAGCGCTTTATTTTCTCTCCTGAATTTTAGCAAAATAGGACTTTAAAATATCTTAAAGCTTTATGTCAGTTTCAACTTCCAATTTAAGCTGTAACTTTTTGCATGGGGGGATTATCAGATTGAGTTAATTATTTTTTTAGCTTCTGACACATCGCCACTGATAATTACACTTCTTATGGTTGAATGGATAACTCATTCATTTCCTTTTGTACCTTATGATGTGACTCCTCTTTACATACTCTTGTCTTTATTCTACTGAGTTTAGCGTGGCTCTTTTGTATGCATTTGTTTTTATAAATGAGTATTATTGTTTTACATACATTCGTTTCCGTTTGTATAACCTTTGTTGCATGATATGTATAATTTTGAGTGTTTTTTTCTGAGCCTTGGGATTTTCAGATTGCTCCTGATTGCTTTGCATGTTTCTAAGATGTTCTTTTCTGCTACATAAAGTTCCCTGAGCGGGCAGCAGGCTTGGATGTTGATATATCTCCACTTTATACCAGTAACTTGAAATCGTGCCTTTACCCCTTTATGATGTAATGAACAAAAAGGCTACCAGTTGTCAATAGAAGCTAAAATACCAATTTTAGGCCCCTCAAAAGTGATCATGCCCACAATCCCCTAAACCGGTCTTGCTTTTAATCCCAGCGAAGGAAATATCCATTTCCATAACGGCTGAGTCTTCCTAAAGGCTACTTAGCTTACAGTTTTCCTAAGTCAGTTACCCCTACCAAATAGGGCTTCAAGTTCAAGTTCAGTCATTCCTCCCTTGTCTGCGGGGGTACATTCCAAGACCCCCAGTGTTTGCCTCAAACCGCAGGTGGGTACAGAAACCTATATACATAGCCTATTCGTTTTCCCATGCATACATATATAACTTTTTACCGAAAGGAAACACTTCAAGGCTTCTCTTTGGCGTATCCGAATTGCCAGCATCACTATTCTTGCACTTTTAGGACCGTTCTGAAGAAAAGTGGCATTTGTTTGAACACAAGCACTGGTATGCTGAGACAGTCAAGCTGATCATTCTCTTTGGCGTATCCGAATTGCCAGCATCACTATTCTTGCACTTTTAGGACCGTTCTGAAGAAAAATAAGTGGCATTTGAACACAAGCACTGGTATGCTGAGACAGTCAAGCTGATCACTGAGAGGGCTACTAAGGAACCCATGGGTGGGGGGCATCTACAGCCTGGAGACTTTGGACAGAGGGATGAGTCACACTCTGGATGGGATCTAGCAGGAAGGCTTGAGAGTTCAACACAGTGCTTATAACGGCTCACTGTTTAAAACTCGCGAATTTTTTGTTTTGGGCTGCAGTTGACTCCAGGTAACTGAATTTGCAGAAAGTGAATCTGTGGATAAAGGGAGATTAATGTGTCAAGGTTTAAGTAGTCGCCTTTCCTTCCTTTTTACCTTTATCAGGCCCTTTTCTTTTTATTACTGACTTACAGAAATGGTTTCTGAATTGTCCTCTATGAGACTTAGAGTTCTTTTAGACTTAGAGGTTTTATCATGTATCGCTCTTGAACATATATAAAAAGAAACATAAGCAAATGAATGGATTAGAGTGTTCTTAAAACTTCTTCACAGTTAGAGCCCCTCGCGAATGTCCTTTTTGACTCAGAATCACTGCTATCCACTCCTGTTCATACAGCACTGTTCTTTGTGCCACCGGTAGTGTTGGTGATGGGGCATCCATAGTCATCCCCAGCATTGTCTCTGAAATTTTCTTCCAAACTCCTAAAACCTACTCTGCAAATTTCAACACTTGAGATTTTCTTGCTTGGCCTGTGATAGGCAATGCTTTTATATCTCTTCTAATTTAGAAGCACAGTATAACACAGCTTCCTCTACTTGTGTGGGTATTTTCCTGTCCTATGCCCTGAAAACATTTGTCACTTTGCTAGAAAATGTGAAAATGTGTTCACTTTTTCAACAATGAATATTTCCTTGCCTTATATCAAATTCATGGCCTGCTGCTCTGTTTCCATGCTTTTCTATGTACCAGTAACTCCCCATTTCAATATTGCATTATAATTTAATCTTTTGGAAGACATTTTAAGTGGGATTTAGGCTTAACATGTGTGGTATCAACACCAGACGTAATTCAATTGATTGAAGTGAAGGGCACACAAAGAGCAATGAGTAAGTGTTGACACATGCGCGGGGCAAACAGCTATCGTTTGGTGGAAAGCAGTTTAAAAGATCATCAACTGTAAGACTCATCTCCATTTTAAAGATTTTCAAGTATGGAAAATGTGCAGCTGGTATGAGACGAGTCCAGAAGTAGCTACTCTATATTCAATATGATGACTCCATCATCCATCAGAGGCCTAAGCTCCTTCTCCTCTTTGCTACTGCATCCTCAGCCTGTGACTTCCATTGTCAAGGTTACTGCAGGGTCCAGGATGACCTAGTACAGTCCAGACATCACGTCCAGTCAGAAAGAGAGGGAGTGAAAAAGAACAAAAAGACTAAGTAGCTACAACTCATTGGGTCGCGCTTGAAGGGAGGCTGTGTGGGAACTTCAGACTTTTACATGGACAAGTTTGTCCCCCGAGAACAAATTGGGGTGACATTGTTAGGGTAGGAGAGAATGGATTCTGAGTAATCAAGTAGGGGTCTCTTCGCCACATCCTTTTGAAAGGCTCAGTTCTCCTGCAACTGAATCACAGCCCACTTCAGCCTAATACCAATCATATGACAATTCGATGTGTAATGCTTTGTGACAAATCGTAACATTATGTTCTTACCGTTATATGTGAGTCAAAAGTAATCACTGGTATTTAAAGTAATCACTGGTTTTTAATGTGGCTAAGCCATTTCTCCCTAATGAGTTTACAGAATCTTTGAGGCATATCTGTCTTCTACCTCTTAGTCACTTCTCCCACCCCACCAGCCACCCCACTGCCCACTGCCTGAATTAGCTTACAAACAATAAATGCTACACACATGGATTTGATGTCATCTGGTTTTTGTGGCCTTGATAAGTGATCGCTGTTTCCAGTCCATCTGGTGTCTGTGATTTCTTCTCCGGGTCTACAGGAATTTTGTCAGTGTAGCAACTTTAGAGGAGGAAATTTTTGGTTTGCTAATCTCCTTTGAGAAACTTTTATTCCATGTCCTGGTGGGCATCGATTCTGGGTCAGGCGTTTCTAGAGCATTCGAATTGAAGAAAATCAACTGCAGCCTGCTGTGAGATTCTCAAGACTATGCCTAATAATGGCAGCAAAGGTAGAGGGAGTAGATTTAATGAGAGTCAAGATCCAGTGGTCTCTGGAGGGGGGATTCGTGTTTGGGGTGGTGGTAGTTTGCACTTCATCTCATGCACACACAGTGTGCAAAGGCAAATTATCCCTGATTTTTCAGGCTGAGCCTTTCTGGTTGAGTCTAAATCATCATAACGATGATCATCTAACGTTATGGGATTGCTACTCCACTGGGAGCATCAGCAAGGGTCCTGGAAGCCAGAAATAGGCATAATAAATACCTGGTGGTTGTGGCTGCTGCCTCCGTGGTTACGATGGTGATCGTACTGATAGACACAGTAAATGTAAATGACATTTATGGAACTCTTTCCATGCACCATGCAACTGTTCTCCATACCTTACGTACTTGAATTCTTTGAGCCTCGCCCACAACGCTTGGATCTTGCCATGCCATTGTGTATCAGAAGACTTCCAACAGCCAGTATCTGCATCTCTGTGGCCGATGGGCTTTTCTGGAACAGTTGTTGCTGCCGTACAGTGACCTGGAAGCACTTTAAAAATGACTGACAAGAGTTGGTGTATAAATACCCAGCTCCCTTGCCCCCAAGATGGGATATTTCAGAGGTGTGATTTTTATACCACGCTCGGAGGTTCGTGGCGGGATTAAGCCCCACTCACCCGCTGTGAGAAAGGAGCTGGATTCTTTATTGGCCGCTTTCTTTTCCCCTGCAGTATCTGCACCATGGCTCCAGTCTTTGTCTTGGGGGTCTGCTTCTGGGGAAGCCAAACTGGGACAAATACTGATACCAAAACTGACTTAGATCCTATTATTACATTTATTTTATGGACAAGGAAATTAAAACAGAGAAGTAAAGGAAATGGCCGAGGTGGGGTGATATATTTTTTGTCTATTTCCTACAACTTCATTTTGTATCTTGATGACATATGTCTAAAAATGAAAGCCTACAGGGCTATGAATTTTACTGACTGAGATGATGGCTTTCCCTATTAAACAGCATTGGGCTGTGTAACTCTAAATCACGGTTTCAGTAGTTTTATATATCTTGGCTAAGTGAAAAGGAATTAAAAAAGTTATTACAAAGACTTCTTTCAAAAACACTTCGTGATAATTTTGTATGCATGGCTTCTACTTTTCACCCTAACATCTCCATGCAGTAAATCAGATAGTTTCTCTCTGAACCTCTTTGCACAACTTACCATCATTCATTAACAGATTCCTACTAATGTCATTTTTATCTACCTGTTTTCAATTTTAAGGTTGTCCACTTTATGGCCACAATTCAAAAGATCTATCATTGATTCGGCATGAAATTGAGGATATTTTAAACAAAAAACTTATTCGAATTATTTAAAAAGCCTTTTATGATGTTAAAAAGTTGTTTCTCAGCCTCAATTGATTCATGTGTTGCTATGTTATTTGATCCCTCTGAATGTAATAATATCTCATCCTAAAAATACTTTGTGTCAGCATGGAGATCTGTGGGATAGATATTTATATTTTCGTCCCCAACCGAAAACGCTCGTTTCTTTACTTCTTAGTGTGAACAAAACAATCTGATTAAATTAACGTATTTGGGAAAAAATCCGATTAGAGGATTTTATAACAGAATTTTTCTCCTAACACCCCTTTTGACCCTTACCAGCTCAATTTTCTGGTTGACCCGAATGATATTTTTATATGATATTTTCAGGTGATATTTTAACAAGAGGATTTTTCTGTTAATCTTCCCCACTCAGCACACACTGTCAATGCTGGAAGTTCAATGAAAAGAGGAATATGAATGGTGCCCTCAGAGGGAATAATTGGCTACCGGACAATAGTAGCTAAACATTTTCCCCTTAGGAATTAGAAGCAAATCAGACTAGCTGTGTTATTCAAGAGCAGAATTGTTAAGTAGTTGAAATGTGACTTTAGGCTTTTCTATTTCTCGATTTTAGTTTTGACTACAATTATAATGGAATAAGATTGATTACTAAGGCTCCTACCATTACTAAAACTTTGTGACTAGAACCCACCCGATTGGCATTTACATATTATGATTATATATATTATTCAATAT